>NC_058034.1:13672727-13855523 GCF_019176455.1 Solea senegalensis | reverse complement strand
GTTTTCATTCCGTTAACGTATGAAAATCTAAACAGAAAACTTCCATTTCTGCATCAGAGGCCTCCTTTACCGATATCTGAGCAGTGACTTCTAAGTTACGTTCCCAACCTTCTTATTTCCGTTAATTCCCACAAATTACCTTTAGTTCCCGTCAAAGTTTCCAATTTTGAAAATTGCAACCTTATTTCACGGACGTCTCCTGAGTTGTTTAACTCTTTTCTGTGTAGCCGCCGCACCACAACAACTGAGACACTTTACTTGAGTTAAACAAGTTTGAAATACTTTATGTAAACACAGCAAGTTAAACAAAAAACATTTACACGTGCCTGTAAAGTAAATGCAGCAATTTTCCACGAGTAACACATTTCCCTGTGTGGCTGAAAAGGCTCATAAAGTCATTTGCTTATCCTGTGTCTTATCCTGGTGTGGCAGATGTTTGGGAATTTAGCTTAAACTGCAACTTCTCCAGGTCCCCATGACAGCATGCTATGATGTAGCCTCTGGCTAACTGTGTGATCAGAGCATGTCAACACACTCGAGCTGTAATTTACTCGTGATGATGTGAAAGGCGTAATCAGACGCATCTCAAAAGACTCGCTGCCGTTCTCTCCAGACAGTTGCCACATGACACCGTCGCCGAGGTTACACCTGCTCGACAAAGGTGAAGGATTCAAACCCCTAAATTAGATGCATACGTGTGTGTGTTTTCTTACATTCTAGGGCATACATGATCAGTCACTCTTCACGTGTCTCTGCCCCCCCATCATAGTGTGCAAATCTGTCATTTTCCCATCCAACCTACCGTGATTATATACTGTACCGTAAAAGTGCTTGTGTGGTCTTTTTGTACACGTCGTCCCACGAGTGAGGTCTCGGATGGGCACTAACATGCTTCCTCCTTAGCGGATTATTTGGATTTTGTCCTCCTTTGACGTCCTCATCCCAAAGACAGTCAAGACGAACCAAAGCGGAGCCAAACATATTCTGTTGCCCTTAGATGGAGATCTATTTTGCAGCATTTACTGCAGAGGGCATTAAACGTGAAGGACAAAGGAGAATGCGATGAAGTCACTGCACAACAGTCCAGGAATGCAGGAAGTGAGCAAGAAGTGGAATTTTTCCCTTTCCTATTCAATCATCATCCAAACAAAGTGAACATAAATCAAAGCGTGAACATCGCATTTACATGCAGGATTAGAGTCCAGCCTGTGTACGGGAATTATAAAAGGATTAGGAGTATTGTATGTTCCAATCTGTGCAGGTAAACGACAGGCCTCATTTACATTCCTCGTCGGCGATGAGGGTCTCCGTGGAGATCGAGCGGCAGCGATTAAACCGAGAGTGTTTCCTGTTGATATTAGGAAGTCCGCTCCCATCTGTTTGTGCAATTGTACTGAGAGACGGGACATTTATTCAAAAAGGAGAGGACACAAAAACAAAGGGACCTCATCTGCTCAGACATATCCTGACCTGGCAGCTGCTCAACTCTCACTGACCGCACCTTCATCCTCCCATTGAAGTCGGTCTTCCCTGCTGCAGTGACACACATACACTCAAGCACAATGGCAGCTGCTGCAACCTCCTCTATACATATCACTTTTCCACAAACTCCCATTATGCTGTCCAGTATTTCCTGGGGGACATGGCAACACCATTCAAAATACATTGTGCAAGAAATGTGGAGCCGTATGGAATAAATGATGACCACGCTGTATCTTCATTTCTTTACGGGCCGACTGTGTCTCAGAGCAACACGCAGAGATCGCCCCTATACAAAAATACACTCGCTTTCTTATTAATAATTCAGGATCCGATTTAATGTTGAATCCGTCGCCATCTAATTTCACCTCTAACATCAGCTGAGAAGTTGCATTTTATTTCGGTAATTTCACTCGCACTGTTGCAGGAAGCCGGCGAATCAGAGTCTTAGGCACCAGAGAGGAAAGAGTTGGAAAAAATACTGTTCAAATTTCAAATTTAACACGCAAAATGTGGTGTTCATGTACGATTACGGTGCTTTTTTTCCAAATAAAACTTTCAATTTAAACGTGCAGTCAAATGTAAATAACTGCCAGATATTAGCAGTTATTCTCACAGGACATTTTCTGGCCCTTTTTATGGTTAGAATGAGCAGCACAGTGTTAATGTGAGTGGTTAACTTACAGTCGAGTGTCAGGTTTCATTTGCGGATTGTTTACGTGCTAATATTTTTGGATCGCGGCTGTAAACAAAACCCGGAGGAGGTCGCAAAATAGTCATTTACTCTCTTGGATCACTTGATTTATGAGTGTGGCGTTATTGCTCAATAAAAAAAAATAGGCTTTTACTTAAGGGTGTTTATAATATGTTATCTCTCATATATCAGTAGTTTATGTGCAAACGACATTTATTATTTTACATTATGTTTAGATATTGTAGATAAATAATGCATGCCATCCGTTTTCTTGGATTTACATTCTGAGACAGTTTCAACAATAATTTCCGTTATCATAACAGCGGTCATTGTTGATTTATTGCCCTTGAGTTTGGATGAACAATGAATAAAGTAGAAAGACATGGCCGCTGTGACACGCTGTGTCCAAGTCACAGAGCTTTCTGTGTTCTGCTGAAATACTCCCACACTGTCGTTGATCCTGTTTTGCTTTTATAGCCGCAGCTTGTTTTCTGGGGAATCCATCTCTGGACCAGACACAGCCGCCCTCTTGACACGCGGCTGATGTAATCGACGATGTCGACAGCTGTTGCTCTCGTCGACACCGCGGTCGCTTCAGGTCCCCGGCAAAACACGCACGCACGCACACACGAGTTGATCCAATGTGGGGGGTTGTTGAGTAAATTTTAAGGATTTCTTTCGTTGATAGTTTGATGTATTCCTGCGTTGGGATTTGAAGCCACACTACGGCAGTTAGCGTTAGTTATGTACCTGGAGTCGGTCATTTATTGCGCATGGAGGGAATGTAAAAACTGTAAGCACCAGAGGGTGACGAGAAGCACGGTTACCACGGTTGTAAATAAGCATGGAGACACCGGCAGTGGCAGGAGAACGTCAGCGACTAATATAAACGTCAACTTTGTGGAAACTCTGAACAAACAGATAAAGGATTTTTGTCCTCGCTCTAAACCAAGCGCTGTATGATCAGTTCAAGCCTTGCAGATTAATATGGCAGGAAGCCTGGACATGTATGCACATAAAAAAACACTTTCCTGCTCCTACAGTTAGACTCGTCCTCTCCGCTGTGTGCGCATTGGTAGCGGCTCAGAGGGAAATGAACTTGTGTGCACAGACTCTGACTGACACGACAGGAAAATGTGCATGTGTCGGTTTATTTGCGTGCGCCGGCCTCACTTTGCCTTTGTTTTGTTGCATTCGTCAGAGTCTGTATTTAGGTTCGGAAGGGCGTCCGCGCGTATGCCTCATCCCCGTGTTTGTGTGCGTGTATGTGGGAGCTCACAGCTTGACTCCGACTGTTGACACTGGCTCGGTGACAGCGCGAACGCTCGGCTGTGTGCACGGGCGAGAGTCCCGCCCCGTCTGCCCCATTGTGGAGAATGAATATTAATAATTCAAAGCGATCTCAATCTCGACTGCCTCTGAGGCTGTTACCCATTACTCAGGGATGAGCTGATATTGCTGTTGCATAAAAGGCCACCGACTGGCAAAAGGCAGAGGAGGAAAACTGTGATGCGCAGCTAAAAGGCACCCCCGAGGCTTCTGCTATCAGCTCAACTGGGGTGAAAGAAACGTTTTGCTTTGCTTTTTTGACAAGACAGACGAACCCCTCCCCATCTCCCCATTTCCCAGTGATTCTTGCCCTAAATGTGCTGTCTCTGTTAGAAAGCTAAACGTGAACACTGAGGAATGATTTCTCAGTCTAATCTGCCAAACTACCACAGTAAGCAATCCTTAAAGGGGAGACTGTATATGTAAAATATGTTAGAGCCATAGTGTTACTGCCAAAGTTTCCCATATATACTATGTTATAAGAACACATACACATACGTCACTTTCCCGTCTGTTTTATTTGTATAAACATAGGATTTGTTTGGTTAATTGTCATGTGTCGGTGCGTGTGCTTTAGAGCAGCAGCACAGAATTCTCACATGATAAGAGCGGCTGTAAAAACATAATAAATATCCACGAACAGTTTGTACGAGACAGAGACTTCGCTGACTGTGGATGAAGCTTTTTGTTTCGCTTCCCTGTCTGGCACTTTAACCTCCTCTCCACTTTCAGCCATGCATCTTTTGACACGTCTCCACTTCTCTCTCTGTTTGAGCGTAGTAGTAGTAGTAGTAGTAGTAGTAGTAGTAGTACTCATTTGACTCATTTATGGAGCAATTCCACCACCCTGTGCCGCCACGGCTCAACTCGGCACGTTGTTTTTTACTTACTTTTCCACTAGTGCTTTTGATTTTAGTCCCTGCTCTTACGAGGTTCCAAGCAAATGTAGCCAATGCTATGTGTGACGTCGACAGACTGTCGTCACTTGAAGAGTCATGAGCGCAACGGGTAACACGAGAATTGCCGAACTGTAGATGAGTTAAAAAAGACTTACTAATCCGTTCATCTCACACATCTAGCAAGCAAATCTCAGTATTTACTGCCGGAAGCCGCATCACGACGCCTTCCACTGTATTTAATTTCAGTGACCAGACGGTCTGTGCTGTGGTCATGTGGGAAGAAATGAACCATTCTGTGATCAAACACAGAATTTTGTTTTAAAAGTAATGATTCAGTACAGCAAGTAGTTGGTTGGAGTCACGGCAGCCGTGCTATGATGACCCCGCCTTTTATTCTGACGTATACATCATTCTATGCCAAAATAGGAATATTTTACTTTGAAATTCAATGAATATCTTTATTGTGATATCATGATGGAATATTATGTTATAATTTTAAGTTTTTTTTTAAGTTTTTCCCACTTTTTTTCTCTAGACTGGACTGAGTGTGTGAGTGAATGGTCAATAATAGTCTCTATATGTTGACCTGTCCAGGTTGTACCCCTGTCTGCTGGGATTGGCACCAGCAGCCCCACGACCCTCGTATGGAGGATAAAGTGGTAGACAGTGGATGGAAGGATGAATATACTGGCTACACCGCCAGTATTTCTGTTTAACTTGACCTACCTACCTGTCTTACCTACAGCCCCTTTAAAACCCAACCACTCTGCTGGACTGGTGCTTAAAATAGCTTTCCATCCACCTCCTTGCCACCAGTTTGTTCCATTTTTCTTGATTTTCGAAAGCTCCAGGTGAAGGTTGTGCACAACAACAAACATAACTCTCGGTGAAAGCGGCTGCCTGCCCTGCCGGGGAGGGGGTGGGGGAGGGGCGTAGAGGGTAAAGAGGCTGCGTTGAACTGATGTTGTGCTGTTCAGTTTTCATGCTCTGATCCCTGAAATGAGGTGGGATGATGTCTAATCTAACGCACACAGCTGGTCTGATGCCTGTACTTTCACCCTGCTGACAAATGAACAATACTTGAATCAGTCTGGGGGGGGGGAGGATGTCACATGATAGCAGTGTAACATCAAGTCGCTTACACACACACATAAAAAATATACGCTGTTGTTGAACAAAAACAGGTGAGAAGACGCTTCCAAACATATGAAAGCAAACCACCAGCATTTATCATCCCGGATTCAATATTTGTGTTATTGCTATTATGATTTCCTCACCACCTACACTGCACACAATAGAGATGTGCAGATTCCTGCTGCGCATGTTAAAAGAATAAATGTTACCTATAACGTTTAATCCAATCCAGTGCTGCAGATCTGACACACATTCTACCTTTGGGAGGGTCATAATCAGTTTTTGTTGATACCGTCATAAAGGTGTTCTTTTCATTGTATCCCCTGAGGTCAGACGCAGTGGGGGCTTTGCACTGGGTTTTATTATATTGAAATGTGTTTCTAATATTCCTCCCTCTGTCATGTTTGAAAATGAGGTGGGCTCCTGAAAAAAACCCTCAATTTAATACAGTCCAGTTCAGCCTCAATAATAAACATAATATAATCTCTGGCTCTCCCCCTTTTCTCTCTCTCGCGTTCGCTCGAAACATTATCTCTGCAAAGGTAGCATGGCTGAACTGTTGTCTGTCGCGTTTACAGAGGAGTTTTTATGTTTGTGTTACGCTGAACCACGGTGCGAAAAAATCCAATTTGCAGCTCGACGACGAAGGCTGAAGTGATGAAGACGTGCGGTATCTTAAGGGACATGAAGAACAAGCGCCATCGTACCACAAAAATACCCACGCAAGCACACTCTGCAATACATGACGGCTTGTGCTAATGGTTCAAAGCTGCCAACATGTGGTTATTAGCGCTGCAGCTAACGATTATATTCATAGTTGATAAATAGGTCAGTCCAGAAAATGTAGAAAAATATTGATATTGAATATTGAGTGTCTGGAAATAATGATGTTCCCAAATGTCTTGTGTTGTTCCCAAACAAAAAGAATTCAGCTTTAATGATTTCTTTGTTGTATGGAGCAAAGAAACCAGAAAATTCACATTTAGCAAGCGAAAACCATCATAAATCTTGTTTTGATAATGAAAACCGATAAAATTTATTATCAAAATAGTTGACGATTCATTTAGTAATTTAGTAATTGTTTCATCTCTAGTGGTTATTACGGTAATTTCACTTGCGATGTTGCAGGAAGTCGGCGAATCAGCACCTTTGTCACCAGAGAGGAGAGAGTTGGATAAACACCTGTGCATGATTTCCATTTTTATTTATTTATGTTATTATACAAATGTTATTTTAAATCTGTGTTATACTGTTCAAAAAACAAATTTAACACCCAAAATGTGGTGGTTCATCTGCAACTATTTTATTTTATTTTATTTTATTTTTAAATTGTTAATACACTATTTTAGCATGCAGTTGTAAAGATTGAAATACACTTTCTGGTCCTTTCATGGTTAAAATAAGCAAAAAAAAAAGGGGGGTTAATGGAAAGTGTTTCTACAGTTAAAACAGAGATTCATCTCCAATCATTGGTTGCACCTTTTGAGTAGATGGAAAACATCACATTTGTGTGGTGACATTGTGAGCATGTTGACATGCTAATAGCCTCTGTGTATACTATTTACCATTAAGCTCAATGTGTCTGCATGCCAAATGATAATTAGTATGTATTTATGTCACGTTTGATGACAACTCAGAGCACTTCACACGCTACTCTTGCCGTTCAACCATTAACAACCATTCACATTCATAAGGCACTTTCTTTCTGTCACATACATCATATCCATTCATATGCTTCTGATTAGTCACCACGAGCACAAGGATAAACTGAGGAGCATGTAAAGTCCGGGACTCAGTGATCAAACCCTTGACCTTTCTTTTGGAAGACGTCCTGTTCTCCCCACTGATCCCCACCGTCGTCCACAGCGCCTGCAAATTACTACGAAACACAAAGTACAGCTGAGGCTGATGAGAATGTTATTAATTTTTGCAGATATGGAGAAAAAAAAAAACTTTTTAGTAAATGACATCAGATGAAAAGCCACCAAAACCTCACAAAAGAGGGAACGTAAGCACTGAAAGAGCTTTGGAAAGATTTCATTCAAATCTTTAAATATATTCCTCATGGTCGGGCTGAAGAAAAGTCCAAAGATCAGTCGCAGTGGGCTTTACTTTTCATTAGCTTCCACAATGGCGGTTGCTAATTTCCCCAGGGGTCCACGTTAAATTTAAGTACTTTTTAAAAAAAATAAATGTACAAATGAAAAATCAAATTCTTGACCTTCATCGGCAAGTTGATAAGTTGATTAAAGAGAGATATGTATGCTATGTACGTATGTCATATTAACCCATAGAACACACATTTAAACAATGTTTAAACGTACAGTTTATACAGAGGCTATAAGTATGTGCAATACAGTGTCCTATATCCTTTTTTCAGCGCAGCCTATAGGCAGTCTGATGAAATTTCTTTTTCATTTTCACCAACTTTATAAAAGCAAAAAGTACTCAAAATGTTTCAAATCGGAACATGAAAATACGTCATAGTTCAAAAGTTCACTTGGATATAAAATAAATGATAACTCTGACTCAACAACACATAAGAAGACAGGATGTCCATATAAGGAGTTGTAGACTGTATCAGACTGACATTAGTATATATTGGTGCTGGTACATGTGATACCTGTATCGTATTGGACACAAAAAAGTATCAAGCATTCCTACTCGGATCAACATGTCAATATAACAATCACAGTACTCAATAACTTTAGCATATAGCTAATAAGCGACAAACAACTTGTCAGACTCTCTGCTATTCCTATATATACTGTATATAAAAGGCATTTTAGGATGCTACAAGAAACAAATGACTTTTATTTTGAAGTGTGTGTACTCGTATAACACATTTTTGCATTTCTGCCTCCAAACCTTCCTGAAAGTCACACACTGAACCTGTAACTCATACCCGGTGTGGATATTAATGCACGAATGCAGGAGATGAAAGACCAGATCTCGGCTTCCTCTGCTCATGTGCATGTGCAGCAAGCATGAAAAGCAGCTTTTGTGAATCGCAGAAATTAAACCAAGTATGAACCGTGCATTTTTTTCCTTCGCTCACTGAGACTCCAGTTGTGGCTAAATGCTCTACACACTGGTTCAGGGTTCAAGTGGTTTCTGTTGTGTTACTGTGACCTGGTGTAAACCAGATCAGGTCCAATCATTAAAAAGACTGAGTGCAGAAAACTATCTACATCTATCTAAAAGTAGTTTCATATATTTAGTTTGAACTCTAATCAGAGAGTGTTTTAAAAGTGTTGTGTTTCTAATCTTTAAGAGAGGTTGTGAATAAAGTAAGTAGAGGTGATAATCTTCAGGTGCCTCACGGTACGATTACGATTCGAATACAAAACGATTATCGATGCGTCTTGAATTGAAAGTCTCACTCACTCACCACTTTCCTACTGCTGTTTTTAATCACCATTTCAGTAAAATGCTTAATTGTTGTGTGCTTCCCATAATAGTCCAGAGTACCGACTTTTTGCACCGTCTACATTACATTATTTAACATTTAAATATCGGACATCTGTGAATCGATTCAGCATCATCCACGTCTAAGAATCGATGTTTTTCCCCGCCCCTAAAAGTAACCGCGACAAAGCGCCACAGCGGACAATTTATTACATGTTCGAGTGAGAAACTGAGTTCAAAACTCGACCTGATGTTTCCCTCATACAATCCATGTGTCCTAAATTGACCACATTTCGTCTCCCTCCCCATAAAACAAAAGGAACAAGTTCTTTCCTGTGGTTAAGCCGCACTCGTCACGAGGGTTAGGTTTACAGGTCAACCGCACCTGATCCTTGTTCCAGCTGTTCAGGAGCAATCGTTTAAAGAAAACATGTGAACCATTTAACCCCGCTGCAAAGGTCAACGTCTTTCTTGGCATAAGTGGCAATTAGTCACGTCCACCATGGAGGTGATTCAGAGAGACAAGCTGACCCGAGTTAAGTTGAAACTGTCACATTGGATTCTAACAAGCTCCACATTGCACTGATACTTTCTTAGCAACTGTTTTGTGGGTCCTGAGGGAGCGGCGCTCACTCATTAAACTTCAACACAAAAGAAATACCTAAGAGTGCGTTTTTTTTTTACCAGACAAAGACCGAGCCAATCAAAGGAACCTGTGGATCTTTTCAAAAAAAGGGACGGCCGCAGATGAGGATTAATATCGATTTTCGAGCTTAAAACCACATCATGCTCAAATTAATTTCCCCCGGTAGTTTGTCTTATTTCCATACTAATTGGCCAACATTAACAGCTTACCAAAGATGGGGTTCCCTCGAGGTGTGTTACCGCCGAAGGTGAAGACGTGCGAGTGGTCAGCAGTGACCACAGTCAGTGTATCAGATTCTCTGGTTAGCTGTGCAGCACGCTGAATTGCTCGGTCAAACATCACAGCCTCTGTCAGGGCCAGTTTGGCAATGCCATCGTGATGACCGTGATCAATTCTCCCTCGTACTCTAGGAAAATAAATAAGACATGACCTTAACTTGTTTTCACACTAGGGCTTCAAACATTATTTCATTCATTTGTCAGCTTTTCTTAATACTTTACTTATTTTAGTTCTAAAGGTCGCTCCAGGTATAAATCATCACACCACGTGGATATAATTCACCATGATACTGATAATAAAACACTTCTTGGAGTGCTGATATACAGAAATACGTATCTTCCACAAACAGGAAGTATCCTTTGGGATTCTTGCTGAGGATTTGTATGGCCTTCTCCGTCATCTCCACAATGGAAGGGTCTCGTGTGCTGTTGCGGAAAACCTCAAACCTCATGTCCTTTGGCTCAAACAGACCTGGAAACAAAGAAAAGGGAGGGATACAAGAATTAGGTTTGATATAGTGGTTGTAGAGACAGAAAAGAAGACGGTTGGTTGAAAGATGAAGGCAGTACAAGCACATTTGCAACATGAAGACAAAGTAACTTCTGTTCTTTCATGAGCATTATGTATGATTGTAGTCAGGGCTGATAGTATGAGCTATCTACAACTTAACGGTGCACTATCATGTGATCTTGACATGCTTGTAAAGATGAAAGCTGAACTTACTGCTTTCAAAGCCCTTGAGAGGGTTTCGTAACGTAGATAAGAAGAGAGTGTGAGTGAGTGTCTATACACACACACACACACACACTGGTTAGCTATTCTTCTAAGTACACCGCAGTACACCTTCACTGCAACCAGTTAATGCCTCATCAGGACCAGGTTTTGGTCTCGATGAGTAGTGGTCCTGACAAGGTCAGTGTTTATGCAAACCATAGCCACTATCAGTTTTTGTCTGATAGACAGGTGAGTGTCTATCAGTCTTGTGTAGATTGATAGACAGATGTGTTGTCAATGTTTGTGTGTGTGTGTTCACCTGCTCTACCTGACTGTGTTTATATAAACATCTACGTACTCACCCATGAGCCGGTCAGTAGTTTTAACATTAACCTCATCAAACTCTTTCCTGTGCCACACATAGTGTGACCTCTTGTCCTGAAACACAAAACAGAGGATACATGAGTGTGAGCGAGAGATGTACTGACAGAAATATTAAATGGCCTTACCGGGTTAGCATTCAGCCACACATCAATGAGGTTCTTCTTGTCTCTGCGGTCCCCCTTTCGAGAGTTGGAGGTAGGATACTCTGGGTCTGGTGTGCCTTTTGGTGTCATGTACAGCCTCCCTCCCCCCAGGATCACCTTGAGGGAATACCAGACACAGTGTAATCATTAAATCTTATCTTATATCTTTTGCTGACAAGCAATAATGCGCTCACAAAACAGGGCCGGGATTTTCACAGCTTTTCTAAAAGAAAAGAAGATGATTAAAATTTATTTTGCGCATTTAAGTGAATGTTAAGACAGCACAGTATTGGAAGTATTCAGCCTAATGGTTCAAAATGTAGAAAACTACAAATAAATGATGTAAAGAGCTAATTTTACAGTTTTATTATTTACATATTTACATATTTTGTCAAAACAGGGTTCTTACTTTTTGACTTTAGACTTTTCCTTTTCATTCCACCCTGTGTTGTGTTTTATTGTTGTATTTGCGTTTTAAATATACAAATAAAGTTAATATTATTATTAAAGAAAAAATGTGGCGGCTGATAAAGCATCTCCCCCTTGTTCCCATATATAGTCTGATGTTACATTAAATGGTGATGTGCTATGACAGTAAGGCATAGAATTATATTTTCATACATATTCAGCCACTAACCACTACCAGCATTACATACATAGATTTTTAAAACTGAACTGTTTTTTGTTTGTTAGTTTGTTTTAAGAATAATACAATGTCCTTTAAAGCAAACAAACAAACCACATCATTCGACAGATGTCTTGTAACGTGTTTAAACATTTAACCAGAACAAAGTCCTTGTGGATTCATTGCAGTTTCAAAATCATATTCCAATAAATCCCTATTCACTTCAATTACTGTAAGGCAATATAAAGTCAGATAAACGGCTGATTGTCCATCGGAAAACAAACAAATAACAAGACAAATCCAGTAATGGCACAGTGTTCCTTCAACCCATTTCTTCAGTATAGTCAAATGAATCACATGATGTTAATTTAAAGTGCTAATTAAGCGCCTTACATACATCAATGTCGACGTTGGTGACCATTTGGGTGGCAATGTCGACACAGCCCTGTTGGCGAGCACTGAAAGGGAGATCTGCATCACTGTACCAACTGCGGCTGACTGAGTGCGCGTAGGCCGCAGCTGGGGAGGCATGCTGGACACGGGTGGTCGTCACAATACCAACTGATTTACCTGGAACAGTGCAGAGATACAACCAAATCAGAGATTAATGTGTTGACAATGAAATAAACACAGTGTCAATCTGAAGCTGTCGGGAGTCACTTGTTCAGTTGTCACTGTGGATACCTCATTACTTGACTCTCTGGTCAAGTAATGAAGTTGATGAGACATTTTTTAGTATTGTTTAGTTTCGCAATTCAACCGAAAAAAAAAACAAAAAAAGAAAAAACAATATACTGGGCCTGATTCTGCCAGTCTGAGGCCAATCCACTTACCAAACTTGACACAGTGAGAGGACATGGTGTGGAAATTAACTTCATGACACATAACGACCAACAAATGTAGAAATGAAATGTACACATAGTGTTGCTGCACATAATAGGTCAAATATTTATCTTAATAAACATGAATGTGCCCTGTCATTGGGATCATAGACACGTCTTGACACACAGGTAAACATTACAACACATACATGTTGTGAAATTACCGGTGAAGGGGTCAGTGAAGACGAAATCACTATCTTATGAGGGCTGTTTTGAAAATTGGGCTATCAGTGGTTAAATAGGTAGCGAAGATCAAGCTTATCAGAGGAATGTTTTATACCTCGTGTTTTTATTTTCTGGCAACCATGGCCTGTGCGTATCTTGAGATAAGAAATGTAATTCAAACCTGTTCAACGTTTCATTACACATCACACCCATTACTTGGCTGAGCCATTTACTGCTCTTACCTTGTGCCTTGGCACGTCGTAAAACTGAGTAGACCTCGTTACCGAAGGTGGTGTTACACTCGTAGGCCACTGCGTGAGCGCTGAGGCCCACTGTCTTAGCGTTGGCCTTGATGCCGCAGTGGTAGGCCGTTGCTGTGCTGGCACTGTCTGCTACCTGCTTATCCACACTGTAGGTCTGTGAAGCGTAAAAACACAAACACACTTTAAGTCAAGAAGTGAGAACGCATTCAAAGCATTTCCTTTGTCTGACATGAACTGGGAACAGAGAGGGTTAAAAAAATGCTGTTTCTAAATTTTTTATAAGGAACAGTCTCATACAACTGAAAACATATACGTGCTCTACCCAACCATCTTAATCACGTAACAATCCTAGTTGATTATAGGCTAGGATTCAGAAACACTAAAGACACTGAATTATGTTTGGCCGTGAGGTTGCATTTTTGCAACTATTCAACGCAACTATGTTCAAGTCTGTTTTCACTGTTTCTACCACAAAGTCAGCACTTTCAGTTGAAGTGTTGATTGAGCTTAATTCCCTAAAAGCTCCTTTAAGGCAAAAAAGAGATGATGGTAGGAGACAAGATCGTACACGTCAGAAGACAAGGAATGCGACAGATGGACACACCAAACCACTGACCACTCCCACTCCCTTCTTTATACCAGAGGATTTATCTGGAGAGCATCACTCTCTCTTTTTCTCCAACTCTCTAGCTTCTCTTTACTCTAAACTACTACATCATACTGATTTATTTAATCGGATTTGTTAACTCTTTCAGGATCTTTTCTGTCAAAGACACTGACCTTAACAGTGTCCTTGTATGGGCCAAAACCTGGTCCTAACCTCATTTCTGAGAAACGAGAAAAAGTTTGGGGCTAACATTTGAAGTGTGGTTAGATTAAGGTTAGCCGTTAACTGACTATGATTAAGGGTGAGGAAGTCAATGAAAAGTCTTAAGAAGAACAAAGGAATCATTTTGATAGAAATGTGTGAAAACATGCCAAATTATTACTTTGTAAATATTGACAAATACAAGCGTTTACAATTAAAGGGCATAATAAATGCCATAATGTATCCATGTATTTACAGATAAATGGTGAATATGAAATGATGATGAAATAGACCTTCTGAAACATGGAAAACGTTTGGTCACATAATAGAACACTACTGACACTGTGATGTTGACCAACAGGTCAGTATTGTGTTTTCACCTTAGACAGAGCCACATATGGGAAGGTGTCCATGGCCAGAAGGGTCTCCTCCCCCGAACCACCGTCCATCTGACCCCGCAGGATCCGAGCTGCCGACACAGTAGACACACCCATTCCTGGGAGACAATAATTAACAGGTGAAGGTCTCTGATATGCTCCATGTTTTTAGCTTCACCGTCATTAAACGAGTACTGTACTATACACATTCAATGATGTTGGACTCTAAACATGATGTGTTTGAAGGTTCTACTGGTCTAACAGAGCGTGCCAACTGTTCTCCGTCCAGTACGACCACGACAAGCCACACTAAAACATTTCTGCTTTGAACAGCTCAGTTTATAACTGTCATACTCAGAAGCAAATATTGATTCAGCAATTCTCCAAGTAAACAGAGTCAGCACATGGCAAAGCCATTACTGAATCTGCAAATAGTTGGTACAGTTAGACAGTGGTTTTCTAGGAAAGCCACATTTTCAAACAAAATCATCAGACGGGCCAACAATGAGTCGTACAGCCAACTATTCAGCCCATTTGTAATGTAATTATATGAAGTTAAAAAATGTTGCTCCATCACTATACAACATATGGAGATACAGACAGATGGAGATAGAGAAAATGCCTCTGAATGCTTTAAAAACTTAAACAAATCTCCTGTAGCTCCCTATTGGATTCCACCCGTGTCTGTGAAAGTCCCTGAAGAAGCCCATGATACTGTCAAACATTTAACCCTTTCTTAAACTCCACACAGGCTTGAGGCAGAAGAGATGCACAAAGGAAACTCAGCCTCAACCACCCAGAAATGTGTGATTAGTCGTTAAGTGGAAAAAAACTCTTAAATCTCTTCCTTTTCACAGTTCCCCTTACAAAAATGTGTTTCATACCACCGCAGCTCTGCATATATCACACCAGTGACAGCTAATGCAAAATATTCCAATCGAAGCCAACTGGCTTAAGTTCCTAAAGTGAATGAAGGCCAGACTACAAGGCTGAAAATGAATCATGTCAGTTTCTCCCAAAATTAAAATTAATTAACTTTAATTGTCACCCCTCAAAAATCACTCAAAAAGTATTCGTCTTACAAAATAACCTGATGGATCTAAGAAACATTAGCTGGTTCCAATAACTTCTAAAGGGAAATACTGTATCTTGAATACACTTCAGTTGTCAAAACCATCACTGCTCATCAACAGCTCACTGACTTTTCTGTTGTTTAGTAAGCAGACTATGCACAGTAGGCTTTGCCGTAAACCACTGACTGCTGCATTAAAAATATACCATTAATGAGAGTTCTCAGAGTAGCAATATACAATATGTACATTAAAAAAAGAGCTCATGTTACACTTTGTAAGCAGAGGAAAGATGACAGTGCATTCATAGAGCCTACCATATTCTCATTGAGTGTTTAAGTACTTAAGTTTCTATAACCATGCTATTATCTACATAGATAATATATATTTGTTTCAAAGTAAGGGTGCACACTACACTTAACAGAGTAAGGTAAGTATGGGTTAACTCGGGTGACTTCTCCAGCAGTTGCCCACTACTTGCTTTAAGGGAAACAGCTATTGCAGAGCTGACATCTCTAATTAGCAATTATAATTATTATAATTTATGGGAATTTCACATAAATTAGGTTTATTCCACTAAACTATTTGACTATGCTGAAAGCATAGTGCAATAAGGCATAGACATACTATACACTTAGTAATCACCAAATTATTATGTAAGTATCTATTCCTATGGTGACCCATACAGACAAACTACTAACACATCCGCCTTATCCTGTATGTGGGCAAAGTATTCATTTCTTAATGTCCAATCAAACTTTTTATTTTTGTTTCATTTTATTGTGTAATTACCCAGTATTTAATAGTAACTCCCTATCAACTCCAAGCTGTGTTGCATACTGTTCTGTATTGTCACTGTATTTCCAACTGCAGTTAACCTCTTTTGGGATCAAAATGAACCTACAACCAAGTCAATATTAAATATTTGCTTGTAGAGATTCCCGTAATGATAGCATGACCTACCATCCCCGAGGAACAGGATGATGTTCTTGGCCCGGTGATTCTGAGGGTGGAGTTTCAGTGCAGCATCCAGTGTCGCTCTTGCCTGAGCATCCCAATAATCTGGTTCTTTCTCCAGTTCATGCAGTGCTGCTCCATGGAAACAAACACAGATATGGGTAAGAGGAGTGTGTGGGGAGAGTGGACGGATGTAAGTGGATCTCAGAGATAACCTGGCGCAGGTATGTGATTGAATGGTAAAGAGGTTTACATGAGTTCAATGTGTGCCTGCACATTTTGCCTTTGGGTAGGGAAGAAAATGGTTCCCACAGAAGTATCAAAATGACAAAAACAGCCAAAAAATATTTTTATGCATCTTCACAAAAGTGTCCTTTCATCCATCAGATGAATCACCTAGTGTTTCACAAAATCACTTTCCTATTACAAATAACGCTTTCAATATTTGACTAAGACATTTAAATACTGAGTTTCCGCTACAATTTTGGTGTCCGTCTGTCCAGTGAAAGAAGTCAAAACAGAACATTCCCTCAGCCAACGGAAAGACAAACAGTTCATCCCACATTTTACATAAACAGGTAGACACAGGCAAAAATACATTCACACCAGCTTTTGTACATCAACACTGACACTCTCAGTCTCTCCATCACAACTACACACCTGAGTCTATGCTCATGGACCACCACAGATGACAAGCACAAGCTCAGTCTGTGCTCACTGTGTTCACACTTTTACAGGCTGAGGTTACCTGCTCAAGTCCCCATGTGTGTGCCCACCAAGTGCTACTAATATCCCAAGCACAAGCAATAATAATAACTCTGTCATCTCCTCACCTTGGCTCTCCACAGCAGCACGGCCCACAGCCAGCAGGATGGGGCACAGGAGGATGAGCATGAGATTGGGGGCCCCGTGTTGCGGTGTATGCATCTTTGATCCAAGCAACCTGGAGGCTGAAGAGGTTGACACAGCCGCTTTTTTGGAGCAGCACACCGAGTCCAACAGGCAGACACACAGGCATAGAGAGAGTGTGGCTGCTAAGACCTCCAGCCCTTCCTTTTTAAAGCCCCGCTGGGTGTGTAACGAGGAAGGGCCCACGACAGCTCATAGGCTTAGAGCCACAAAAGAGGGAAGAGAGAATGTAAGAGAAGGAGGAAGAGCCGCGAGTGGAGAGACACACAGGAAAAGACCACACAAGAGCACTGTAGCATCACAGCCCCTCTACTCATTTTGACTTCTGAAAATAAGCAACCCCCACCCCTCTTTTTATTGTTTTTAATTTACAACTACCTCCTTTCCCTGAAGTGAGCATGGCAGAAGTTTATATGGCCCTTTAATGTGGTAAATGAATAATAGGTCTTTTAATGCAGCAGCCCCTTTAACAGTGAGAGAGAGAAAAAATGGCTGCCCAATTTGTGTTGGCATTCATAAAATACAAATCATAGCCATGACTTTTTCCCTTTCTTTCCCCCATCCACTGGAAAAAAAGGCCTCAGGAAGTACGAGAACATGGTCCAATTCATTCTGGAGAATATCACGATTTAGTCTTCATGCACTGTGTTTTTCATGTCAAGGAAGTGGTCACATTTCCATTTTCCTCCCCACAATCACATTTTTTTGCATTTGAAAGACCCCGATATTTTCCCTCTCTCACCAATTTAACTTGGCCGTTTTTCCATGGCAAGTGGAGCGGAGTTAGCATTTTTCTTCTGTGAGGTAGTGACGACTGCCTGCAGTATAAAAATGTCTCCCCTCTACACACACACACACACCAGTTAATGTGTGAAATAAGGTGAGTTGAGCCAACTTTGCTCCACACGACCAGAAGAATCAAATTTCCAGAGAATGGCTCTCGTCTTGTGAACAACGGGGCTGAATCTCATTACCATTCAGAGCTCTGGAAGACCTTTGCTTACTGCCAACCCACTCAGCCATCGCCAACAGGGGTTTGCAGTTAGTCACATGTGCCTAATCAAGACTGCAATAAAATCATAGCAGCAATTTGGGTAGAGAGGCCTCACATGATGCAGCCCACACCACATGAACTGGAAATACTAGCAGCAATGTGCAAGAGCCGGAAAACTTGTGGAGGCATGACTGTCTGTCCATTTGTTATTTGTTAGGTTTGCCTCAGAGACAGAGTGTAACTTATGCTGGGAAAGTCAAATTAGTTTCCTTCACGACAAACGTAAACACCTGGTGGCTGTTTTTGGTCTCAGCATGGATCATCCATTCTCCCAAAAGGTGCTTAAGTGCTTTTGTGGGCTGATTATATGGTAAACTTGAAGGCTTGTGGGAAACCATTGCCCTCCTGGGAATTTAGAGAACTAAACAATATAATATACAAACATTATATTTAATTATATATATTTTTTTTAAGTAATGCATTGCAGTATTAGTGAAATCAAAGCCACACATCTGATCCAGATTCAAACTTCATCTTTGTTGTAATATATAGTATTATCAGTCCTTTATGCACCCTAGGAAAAACAGCTATGATAAGAGAGATTGCAAAGCAGAAAGGTGTTTCCATGTCGTGTGCTTGAATACATTTAGATAGATGTTCTTTCCATATCCAGACTGCGACAAAAAAGAAAAAAACAACGATATGAGTAGGCATAAGATAAGACAAGAACCCCTTATGACACACACGCACACACACATTCCCTAGCCCCTTACCCTAACCTTAACCATCACAACTAAGTGCCTAACCATAACCTTAACCTAAAACTAAACCCAATGTTAAGCCTAACCCTAAAACAATGTCTTAACCCTGAATAAACACTTTAAAGTTGTGGGGCCCAGACAAAATGTCCAAGATATAAGGTCAAAATGACAAAGATATAAACACAAGTCCAGACACACACACAAACTACACAAATATATATGTGTCTGAGGCAGAAAGAATTGAAGACATACTAGTAATATGAACATATAATGATATATTTTTTTCTTCATCTCTGTACCATTACTTTCTATCAGCTATGAATCCTCCTCTGTTGAAGAGCACACATACACAGTGACGTTAACGTGCAGAGTCATGGCCCATTTTACAAGTAGAACTACAGTTCATGGTTGATTTGCAAAGAACCTAAAACAGATCTTTTTTTTAAAAATATACATTGGTTTTACATTCACACACGTACACAAACAAGCCCTCCATCTTTCCAGCATCTGGACCCCGAGTCATTCTCTACTACACATAAATTACAAATGCTACTTCCCCGCCCCCCCCCCCTTGCTCTTAACACGCTGGGATCCTTCAACCTATAGACTCTGTAAATTACAGTGGTTAGTTGAAACCAACTTAGGTCTAGATTACAACTCATGGAGGGGAAATGTTTAGGTTCAGGTTGTCAAAGAGAGGCTACACATGTGTGGGTGGTGCCAGACCACACAGCCACACTTTCAAAATCTTTTCCTCTGGCAGTTAAAGGTTGGCCTTTTAACAAAAAAAAAAAAAAGAAAAAAGGATCAACTCCGATCTGACAAAGATGAAGGAATGGTGAAAAGATGAGGGTATCTTATAGAGATCCTGTATGAAGAAAAAAAAAGAGGAAAGAGACTGAAATCCTGTCATGATCTTCAAGACAGTAAAAGTAGAGGCAGCTCTGGTGGAACAATTAAACAATGTCTGCAATGATGCCTGCGATCTATTTTGGCCTCAGCATAAATATGAGCCCCTTCCTCTTGAATAGAATTTTCAGAGTGACATTCATAAGGCACATGAGAAATATTCCCAGATCAATTTAAGGAGGGACCATAAATGATGTAAGTCCCTTTTTATGAGAAGCACTGCCTCGAGTTCCCATCTCAGAGCATTTGGAAAGACAATCATAAAAGGGGTTTATTACTGGCGCACAACTCAACTGGGGGATAATTAGAAGTGAAGTGGTGAGTGACCCATGTCCTGATTCAAGACAGCCACTCACAAAAGCTTCGATAAAGAGACCGTGACCTCAACCTCAAGTGGTCAGAAAGCAATGAGAAGTGGCACCTCTTAGTTTTTAGTTGGACTGCCGAAGGCGTTACAGAGTTTATCCTAAATAGGTTTTTGTGTGGCATGGAGTTTGCATGTTGTCCCCATGGGTCCGGGTTCTCCGGCTTCCTCCCACAGTCCAAAAACATGCACTATGGGGATTAGGTCAATTGGACACTCTAGTCTATCGCCCTATGTCAGCTGAGATTGGCACAGCACCCCCCACGACCCTCATGTGCAGGAGGGTGCAAAAGTCTTCAGTACATTAAAGAAACTGAGGTTAAGCTAAAAACTTGAGAACATTTGACAATAAAGGGGACACAGAGACAACTTCACATGGACATGGACATCGACGTGTGTTTGCGCACACACACACGCCTGTCTGACTGTGTTATAATTGTGCTGGGTTTGTTATGTCTCACTTCAGACCTACTGTACAAGCTACGACATGGGAAAAAGTAAATTGCAGTCGACTCATATGAACACTCATAGCTCCAGTTTTATTGTGAGCATTGAAGAATATATTGCATTTGACATCATGTCATAAAGGAATGCCTTCATGGACACAGTGCAACCACATCAAATCTCTGCCCATGGCTGTTGGTATAACCCTCTCCCTTTTTCTCTTACTTTCTTTTCATTCTGCCAAAATCACAAACAGAAACGTCTGACTCACCTATGCCACCACATCCATGGATGACTAAACTCATCAACACTATCATCTTGTCTTTGAGGCTTAAAACCTCAACATTTGTAAATGTTTCCTTCTAAACACTGTTGGTTCTTTCGACACTTTTCTGTTCTCACCATTCTCCCCTTCATCCTCCGTATCCTCTCCTGCTTTCTTAAACTTCCAAATGTCTAAAATCTTGCACATAGGCTCCATTCTGAGCTTTCATCTTTTGTCTCAGAGAGAGAGGCAGAGGACACACGCACACACACACACATACACTAAAAACCTTTTTGATGCCAATATTTAGGCTAATTACCTCAGGTGATATAAGTCACAGGTGTACGCAGGTCACTACCTCACGAAAGGTGCAAAGAACACTTGTACAACTCAAAGACCTTTGGCACAAATCCCTGCGACAACAGTTGCGACAGTACACAGAAACAAGAAAGAATTGATACAACTGACACAACACCACTTGTGTATCCAGAGAATGTAGACTAAGTTTCAAAAGCAACACAGAAAAGTGCATAGCTCACTCACGGTTGACAAAATGTGTAATTATATTAGTCATTTGTCTGTCTACACACCAATACAGTGGAAGAAATGCACACCGCCAGTCTGAGAGCGATGAGGGGACCTCAGCCACTAATTCACAGTATATATATCATATTACATTCAAAGTAATGTAATCACAAACTATTATTCCAGATGTTCCTTCAAAAGTTTTCACTCCCACATTTTGCCGAGGTTCAATGTATTCATTTTTTAAAGGTTTAAAGCCACAGATCCAAATGTTAAGAAACAGTATTTGAAAATCAAAATACCAATTTGAAAGTCACTGGTGCCAGTAAGCTCAGGATTATCAGATGGACATTTGACCCTCTACTCTTACCCACTGAGTGTGAATTTTAGTAACGATTTATTCATAGTTGAACTGTTTAATATTGAATTATGTGACTGTGAATATATGTCAGATTTATATGATCACAAACCTGGTTTCTGGGCCTTTAGGGAGACCTATATTGGAAGCTGCTGACAGACAAGCTCACAGCTGTCTGCACATATCATAAAACGCTCCCTGACAATGATAAGACCATAGTAAAGCATTCACCACTTTCCATGCTGCAACTATGTTCAGTTCATCATGTCTGCAGTGTTGTGACCTCCAATTTGTCAAATAACCCTAACAAACAAAAGAAAAAGTGCGTCGCTGCACAAATGTATGTCAGTGCCATTATGTCATTGTAGCTCATGATATATCTTGTTTTACAAGAAAAATATCCTGTCAAAAATACAGTACGAGTCCCTGATAAAAGAAACTACTTTTTAATGGTGTGTGTGTGCAAATCTTAAACTGTGTTGTTTTGTGGTTGCTTTTCTTGACTGATCCTAGAACCATACTTTTCTCTGCATGAAAAACGTTTCCAATAAAACCAATTACAGCGCACTAAAAGGGCTTGACAGACAGAAATCCGTCCTCAGGGACAGCAAACCCTTTCACAAGCACATAAAACACTAAAAACTATGAATAAAAGCTGCATTATGATAAGATTTATGAAATTCTTTTAAATTGTGATTAATCATGGCCTTTACGCGTCAAGACTGAATAAATGAATACATTTAGAAGGTGTTTTAACAAGGTTGGAACAACGGACATTTTCAAAAACAATAAAATGTGTGCTCCTTAGGCATTGTCCACAGACAATAAAATAAATTGTGCTTGCAGCTCTTACATGAGCTCATTCATTATTCATATCTTCATTTCACAAACACATGTCTCACACAAAGTGCTCTGGTGGCTGTTTCAACCCTCTTCTGAGCTTGATTATTGTTCTCACCCAGTTTTATGTAACCCCAACAAGCATCTGGAGAACTGATACAAGAACTGGGGTTTGGGGGCAGGAGTGAGGGACTTGTTATACCCACAGAGAAAATGTTTGTGTGGAACTCTTTCCTGCTCCCTCATGTATCTCGCTTCTAATGAGAGAGAGAAAAGCACTTCGCTTACTACTGATAATAATACTAATAATACTGATTTACTCAAGCAGCAAAAAAAACAATTAAACAATCAATTAAAGCAACATTATGCAAGTGTTGACCAGCTTCAAAATCATGTCAATGTAATGTGAGTGTCCGGTGCCTCGTTTGGGCAGTGATCCCACTGCTGCTTAGAAAGTTGGACAATTCTCAACCTTCTGACACACACACGCAAATCAAAACAACTAATGTACATTACATTTTGGCAATGCATGATGCAGCCCAATTAAGAGTGAATTAGTTGCATTTCAGTTCCATCACATCAAGCTACAGAGGCAGAAGCTGCGGAAATCAGGCCCAGTAAATAAAAGAAAAAAGAAAGGCGAATGGGTACCGGGTGTCTTGCCTCATGAATACTAACGCCCTCCTTCATCTGTTATAGATTTTGATATGTCCCCGCCTCTGTAAATGCAGCTGACCTAGAAAATTCTCTGCCACGTTCACCATATGTGAAGCACAAACTCTGTCTGGACCCAATTTTGTCGACATTTTCCATTGCTCATGTCTGGCTATAGTGTGATTTTAAAGATTTTTTTTTTTCCAGGCTTTGTCATTTATTTGTATTTTCAGTCTAGACAAAGGTGGTGGATCTATCAAATGATCACACTACTTCCAGCCCTGTAGCCACATCACCAACTTTGCTAAAACTTGTCAATAAATGTTGACAAGGCCACGGAGAGAGACAGAGAGAGATCAATATCTTTTGTGGAATGGCCTGGGTGGTGAAAGAAGCAGATAAAGTATATCAATTACAAACTAAAAAATGCTTTGTTTTCTGGATTATTATTATTATTATTACAATAACTTTTTACTATTGTATTACTATTACAGTGACGTGATAGAATACTAATTAGTAGAGATGTTCCGATACCATTTTTTCCCTCCTGATACCGATTCCGATACTTGTGCTGTGGGTATTGGCCGATACAGAGTACTGATACCGATACCAGTGTGTTATAAAAAAAATATATATCATATTACGCCTGCATGACTGTGATATGACTATCATTGGTGGTAAGGTTTGGCTCAGGTTAAACCCTCTGTAAAACATGAACGAATACAGCAAATGGACACCCTTTATTTTTACCAGTGATATGTTATTTCGTTTTTCAGGTCCAAACAACTAAGTAGCTCCTTGTCCACAGGTGTTGGGTGATCAGTTCTTCTTCGCACCTCTAAAACAGCACAGCGCAACTGTTTCAAGAGTGGTGAAGAAGATCTGCGTCAGAGGTAACGGAGCTCTAATAAATTACGTGATATCGGATCGGTGCATGGACTCCAGTACTCGCCGATACCGACACCCACATTTTCGGCAGTATCGGAAGCATTTCCGATACTGGTATCGGAATCGGAACAACTCTACTAAATAGCCATGTTTACACGTGCACATTTTCTACAGCCATTTAAAATCATTCAGAATAGAAATGGATGTAAACAATAAGTGATTATGAGGAGTGTATACGTGCATCAACCATTACATCAGAACCATTTTGACATGCACAGAGTAAAAGAAGAATCTTCACTTCCACCTGTATTATTTCCCCTCTCATTTCTCATTTCTGTACTAACCCAAACCCTGAAGTCATGATCGGAACAGCTATATGAACACCAATGGGAATGATGATCAGCATAAATCACCTATCTCAATCGAAATGAAATTTATTTTCGAATGGGTATTGGGAGCGTTTTCTGTTCCAATCAGGCTTTTATTCAGATTATTTGTGTCCACGTAAGCATAGCTTTTGATTCTTCACTGAAGCTTGCAATTTACTTGAAATGCTGCAAATTTAAAAAAAAAAAAACTACAGTATCATACATTTACCCCAGATGCATGTGTGGTCCTCACAAATTGTCAACAACTGCAGATATTGTTGATCCATGCAACACAGTGTAACCTGAATGTTTGTAAAAGTAAATGAATAGTTGTGAAAGACAGAAAGAGCCCATCTTCCAGTAGTTCCTCCTTGCACTGCTGACAGATTCTGTCTGGTTAGCACCTGGCGGACACTGAGGAACTGTAGAGGATGTTTTTGGACAGACGCCTGCCTAGGAAAATAAACCTATGTCTGACCTCAAGCGCCAGCCGTGGAGGCTCCACACCTCACCACCTGACACAGTGTTGCTCCCACAAGCATGAGCATCATGCCTGGGTGGCCATGCAGGGAAAACTAACACAGCTCTCCAATGGGAAAACAAAATTTATTAGGATGAAGGCTACATATCCATGCACAGTGACGGTACTAAGTCACTTGATTCAACTACAATAAGCATCTTTAGTGTTTAGTTCATCTACTTCAAGTGTTTCTGCTTGGTCTTGTCCAAGAGCCTGCTAGGTGAAATAACCAGCAGCTGATATTGTTTTGGTTTGAGTGATCTTCCCCACCCACCTCCCAGGCTCTCTTCGTCTCTCATTCTCCTGCCCCGAATCTCTCTGTGCATGTGTGATGGCTTCTGTAATGAACTTCTTTGATGTGGGGGAGACTGGGGGTAATTGTGCTAAGGTGAATGGGAGGTTGAGGAATGCACGTCGTATCCATATAACCATATCTGTCTGCAGAATCCTCTTTCAATCAACATTCTCCACATTAGCACATGTGTTTTTCACATCACTGCCTGGGTAATGTATATACACCATGTACACACTTGTTTATTCCTCTGCTCCCTTTGTTCCTCTTTGATTTCTTTGAAACCAATTCAGACATTTTCCCGAAGCAAACTCTGTCAGCATGAAGTGTTGACAGACAAGCGTCCACCAAGGCCCCTAAGAGACAAACACTTTGAGATGATGTATGATGGAGGCAAAACACGGGCAGTGTGGGGAGAGAAATCATGTACATTCTGTGATTTGATGGATATTTTTGATGCAAACTGGTAAAAAGGCAAAGGCTGCTAGTGGGGGAAGATACTTGTGTTTGAAATTAACATTTATCTTTGAAGTAAACATATCAACATTATTATTACTCAGAAATATTTCCCACTGCAGAAAAACAGTCGCTCTGAGGGCGTGGACGTTGAAGGAATACACTGCAATTTCCACGGTAACAAGTTAATGTAACAGTGCAGTAACTTGGTTACTCACTCAGTTATTTTTGGGAGAAGTAACTATAACAAATTACTTTTTTTAAAAGTAATGTGTCCAACACTGCTTCAGAATAATGTTCAGACAGTCTTTATCTCACTGTTAGAAGAGGAATTGGTGACGTAAATGTGAGTAATGGCTCAGCACTTGACTTCAGTACCCTCCTGAGGATCCAGACTAAAGATTAGCTACAGCTACAATGTGAATGCTGACATCTGCTGGTTCATATTTGATATTACACATAAAAATACATGGAAACTAACCTTTAACCATATGCACTTTTCCATCATACATGTCTAGCACTATATGGATCTACTTGATTCTACTCAGTTTGGTATCAGACATGTCATTTTTAATTAGTTCATAGTACTTACTCAACGTGGGCGGGGTCATCATAGCACGGCTGCACAAAACTGCTGTGACGTCGTTTTGGGTCCAGCTCTCTCTGGATCCTCTCATCAGCTACCAAACAAAGGAGTGTCTGCACCGCGTTGACAGACCACAGTGTATTTCTGTGGACAGCAGCCATATATGCTCGCTGTAGCAATCTTGCCAGTTTGTTCTTTGTTTTTTGTTTTTGAAAGATGGCAGTTTTGATTCTTGCTCATGACGACACTCCAATCAGTCCGGCAGTCTGTTGACGTCACATTTCAGTACCGGCTCAGCTCGCTTGGAACCTCGCCAGAGCAGGTACCACAAAAAGTACCTGGTACCAGGTACTATCCATAATGGAAAAGCAAAATAAACGAGTAGAGTTTTTATTTTTCAGTAGAGTCTGAAAAAAAAACAAACAAACAAAAAACAGATGTTGACAACAGCAGTTGTTTTGGAAAATGTATTAGTTTCTGCAGTGAAAACAACATCCAATTCAAAATGATTTATATAAACTGGATCTAAACGTATTACTAATGAAGTTGATTCATTTCTGACTGGATTCAATTATAAGCTAAAAGTCAGTAAATCTAATCACAAAAAAGAGAAGCAGATGAATCAGAAATCTAGTGAGGACTTCAGGGCAGGGAGTTTGGATGGAGAGCTGACAGAGCTACAGGTGTGAACCCAGGTTGTTTATCCTGGATTCTGGGTATGATCTTGTCTCTCAGTGTCTCTGTGTTCTCTGTAGGACATGAAGAGACAGCAGCGTCTGTGGTGCGGAGGACGAGGTATCACTGTTTATAATCTGATGTTAAAGCTTGACTCTTGAAACTTTTGATACTATTTTTTTTTTAATCTTTTGTTTGAATTCTCTTCACGTCCTGATGATCAACAATAAATAAAGAAAAACGTGTATCTGTGAAATAAACATGACGTTCCAATCATAAAGAATCATTGTCTGGTGAGTCTGTTTGTGCGTGGCGCTCAGTATATTGATGTTAAAGAGATGGTTCAGTTTAGAGCTGCAACTATCGAGTATTTTACTAACCTAGTATTTTACAGATTATTCCATCCAATAATCGAGTATTTGGGAAATGTTATTTCAATTTTTAATTAAAGCACAATAATAAATATACAACAAAAACCCAATGTGTTTGTTAAAATGTTTTTAAAGCATTTTAATCGTTTGATTGCACATTTTGGCAGAGCAAAAACAAATAAAAAAGAATAAATTATAATCAAATAAAATCTGAAAACAACAGATAGATACAACATATATAAATACTAACTGAATCCTGTTCCTCAGGCCTAACATAAGCCTTACTATAAAACACTTGCACAAAAATCACAGGACTAAACACAAAAACCAAACCGAAAACCAATAAAACCATAGAGCAGCTGTCAGTGTTAATCTTAACTCAAACTGTTGATATATATAGACTATTTTTTGTTAATGCTTCCCTATACAGTTTTTAAATAATCTTTGAAACAGATGTAAAAATCACATTGTGTGTCTGACCAAGTCTACTGCTCCGAGATTACAGTCTGTAAAATGTGTGTGTGTGTGTGTATGTGTGTGTGTGTGTGTGCCACAGTCACAGACTTGATAATGAGAACATGTCTGGGGGCTATACATCTGTCGACATTTTCCATCGAGAAGTCTGACTCTGGCAGCCTCCAATTAACCCCATAACTAAAACCACAACTGGCTTTGCAACGAAAACCATCAAGGAGTTGATTGATGTATGGAAGTACAGGACAATTCTGATGGAACGTCACTTTAAAAGGTCCAGATTTGCAGGATTTAAGGCAGATGAATTTGTAAAAAATGTAAGTTAAAAAAGTCACCTCTGACTAAGATTTGTGGTTATATTTACCTTAAAATGTGCTCAGAATCAGCAGTAGGTCCTCTTTCACAGTGTCCAGTACTGAACACTTATATGGTTCCAGAGTAGCCCAGGGCCATGGCGCCACGCTCAGGACTACTACTTAATGTATGAAGATGGACAATAGAAACAAAAAAAATATAGACTGCCCCCTGGTGACTGACTTCCGTACCGGCCATTAAGGAACTACAGATGGATTCAGTCACCGTCCATGTTTTACTTTCCCTTAAATTAGCACATTTAATTTACATTTAATTTTACTTTACGGTCAAACCTTTTGTGTTCACGTAATATTAAACTGGCAGTTGATAGCGATTATTGGAGGGACAACTTCCGTACAGCAGGGGGCGGTAATACGTCATTGACACGGTTTACCAGCAGCAACGAGCGGAAGCAGAACTAGGCGGCGGAACCCGGTAGACGGAATGTTTCCGGTCGACGTTATTTTGAGAGAGGACTGGAGAATCGGAAGGTTTACTTTTGTACTTTTACGGCTTCACCATGGAGAATTCAGCGTTTGCTCCTGGTAGGTTATATCGTTTACTAAAGCGTTTGAATTCCCGTGTTCATATATATATACTGCAGATGTTCAGTGTACTTTTGGAACGGTAGGAAAAGCGTGCTTTATCGAAGTGGCGCTAAACTTAAAGTTAGCATAACACAGACCAAAACCTCTGTGTAAAATTTGTGTACTTTTCCCTCCACTTCACACATGCTCCTTAAAACCGATTTTATTTTATTTATTTATTTAATTATCGATATCTGATCTCTCTGATCTGCAGATACACACATTTCTCAAGCAGGAGCTTAATTTCAATGTCTCCGTGAAAATGCATTTGTTGCGAGTTACAGTGGCTATTTAGCAGCAAATAGATACTCTACATATGCTGTTAGAGCTTTGCAGCAATTAAATAACAATAAAAATTACATATATTTTTTTTAAATTAAGCAACACTCTTGGATATAACACATGTATATAACTGCCTCAGATGTCTGCCAAGACTATTAAAACCACAAGTAAGCTTTCACTCAGGAGCAAAAAATATATATATCCATAATTATCTGAAATAAATCAGTAAATCATGGGATCAGCCAAATGCCTTATGTGCCAAATAATGTGTCTAGCAATTGGATAACATACGTGTGTATGAAGATAAAAAAAGCACACATTTTTGTACATTTTAAATAAGTTTATATCACTTTCCTTACAGGTCCTAACAAGGACAACATTCGAGCCGGTTGCAAAAAATGTGGATATCGTAAGTAAAGCTTTGGCTCACAAGTTCCATGTAAAGGGTTTGTGTTTGTATGTGTTGCTATGAGTTCCTCTTTAAATCTTTCATGTCGGTCTCATGCAATTTGTTGTACAACAAACTTAAATCCAGACTATATTGATGATGGATTTGAGAAGCAACATTATGCTCATCAGTCAGGGCTGCAGCGATTAATCAATAATCAATTGCAGTTTTGTTGAATGATCCATTGGTATGAGTGTATTTTTAATAATTGAAAAATGTAATCTGTTGATTTTTGAGCTTTTTAAATGTAAATGTTTTATGGTGTCCATATACAAAGAAATCATGGAAAAAACAAGACAGTTGAGTACATGCCTGCCATCATCAATTTGAGGTTTGGCAAACATGGATGACATTGTCTTCTTGGTTTATGGTTGTGATATTACAATATATATAACAATAATAATCAATATAACTGTTTTAGTTTTTAATTGATTGTTTTTTTAATTTTTTCCTTCTTCAGCGGGCCATTTAACGTTTGAGTGTCGAAACTTTGTCAGAGTTGACCCCCAAAAGGACATTGTTCTGGACGTCAGCAGTACCAGCACGGAGGAGAGTGAAGATGACATGCCTGCAGCTCAGCAAAATGTAAAGCGAGAGAAGAGTGGTCAGCATCGCAGACGTAAGATATTTGATCCACTAAGCTTTTTAAAGATTAGAATGCAGGGTCTTGCATAGTATATCTTTTGAAAAGATGATGGAAATACATTCACCTATAGGATATTGGTGATTGTACATACATGAGCAGCAGTACAGCAATCAAAGTAACACTTATTATGTTATGAGCAGCTTATATTATATTGGTAACACTTTGAATGTTTTGTTTTATGTTTTAGGTTCCCCTGACGATGACGGAAACGAGAGACAGAAACGGAAAAAGTACCGACACAGAAAGTCCAGAAAGAGGTAATGTTTCCTACCACATAATACTTCTCTCAATTTATACTACAGTTATCTGACCAAACATTACATATGCACTTGTGTGAGTGGATATACTTAAACAGAAAATTAACTATTTAAAGTGGAAATTAGACATGTTCTTTTAAGTAAGTGATTATTTTACTGATAATACTTGAATCATAATTTGAGTTAAAATGAAAATGTTTCTCTGATGCTTTTTTAGATCACTTTCATCATCAAGTGATGGGGATACCATGAAGAAAAAAAAGAAACACAGCAGGTCCAGCTCCTCATCTGATCAAGAGGAGAAGGGGAAGAAAAAGAAATTGAAAAGCCACAAGAAGAAAAGCAAAAAGAACAAACACAAAAAGGAGCACGGGAAGAATCCCAAAAAGAAACAAAAAAGCAGGAAACATAAATCATCATCTTCATCATCATCCTCTTCTTCCAGCTCCAGTGAATCATCAGACAGCGACTAAGGTATAACTTGATGCTAGACGTCTAACGTATCTCAGTCACTGAAAAGTGTATGTTGCAGACATTGTGTAAATCAGACACCCAGGCTTGTTCCACAGAGAAGGTGATATGAATTCTTAAAGCAAACACTTTCATCTTTATAAGTATAGTTTGTTTTCACACTTCAGAGTTGACATCCATACTGAGCCACTGTGTTGTTGTTGTTTTTCATATATCTGATAAAATTCTCCTAACAAGTCGCAAGTGACATGTTTAGTGTCATATTGAACATCACTGTATAGTGTCCAATAAAGAACTTAAGGTAGAAGCCAGGATATTTGGTTCCTGTAATTTGTCAAGCCAAAGTTATTTATTTTTGGTGTTTTCTTATACATTTTGTTGATTTAATCCTTTTAGATTCTGCTAAAAAAATTGTAGTGAATTGTGAATTCATCTTCAATTGACCAGAGGGTTTGTCTTTATGTAGTTTTTGCTCATTAAGTCTTTGAACTTACTTGTAAGACAGTGTTGCTGCCAGTCATGTCAATTAATTTTTATCACATATTCAGCCAATTCAGCATTCATTCCAAAACATTTGTGATGATATTGGGAAAATTGTCAACACCATAGCTTCTTTATGCATTGTGCATTTTTGTCATCCACCACTTTTTTCATGGGTTCAGACTTTGGTCCTCCTCAATAATTGGAATTCTCTGATGGAATTAAAAATATATTTGTGTTAAAGGTACAAGTGTGTTTTTTTTATTGCAGATTTGAAATACCTCATGCTTTCACAGGAGGTGCCTAGCATCAGAGAAGTCTGATGATGTACTAATAAAGATTATTGATCAGGTCCTGTTACAGTACAGTCATATACCCTGTAGAGGGCAGCAACACACCTAAATTATGTTAAAACAATAATCATCAACATAGTCTAAAAGTACTATGTGGTAAAAGTAAGACCATTATATATAAGGTTTACTACTAATTTGCACATTTATCTTTATTTGGTTGTATTATGCTGTCAACCAACGCTTTGTTGAATGTCTTTAAGTTTCTTATTGTATTTTTTCACATAAATAAAAAAGTAGATTGAAGTGGCTAATGACAGGCAAATTACGATTTTCTTACCAATACGTGCCCATTTATCTTCAAATGATGTCCAATAGAGAAGGCAAAGTAAAAACACTACAATAAAATGTGCTTTAAAAAAAATACACCTCTTTAATGAATGTAATTCTTTACACCACCTTGTGGTCATGATGTGAACATTCAAAGACTGAGTGTCCCACGTTGCTGCTGCCATCATCTTTAATAATGATGTGGAATGAAGAGAGACAAAACCTTAATCTTAGTAATACATGATTGGTTTTCCAGACAATCACAAATGGAAGGAAGCAGCGAATACTTAGACTTTCTGTCTCAACTCAGTGTCAACAGCGGTCTCTGTGTCAAACGTCAGTCTCAATACAGTAAATGTGGGAGAATCTCTACTTGCACGGAAACTTTCTCCACATTTCACAATCACTTCTCAAAAAACGATTGAATCCATCCATGAATACACACACACCTTCCTGTTTAAACCTGCAGGAGAGGAATGCCACTAAGCTCTGTTCATTTTGTGGGTGCCACAGTAGCCCATGGGCAGGGGCAGTAAAACCATGTGAGGCCTCAGTTTGATTCATTCTCTTATCCCTCTACCTCCATGGCGTCAGTATCAGTTCCCACAAAGATATGAAACAGCAGGGGAAAAAAAGAGAACATTATATAAAAGATCTACAGTTCCTCGCAAACCAAGGGCTCTTGGAAGCCCTTGTGTTTTGTTGAATCTGGGCTGTGTGACAGGTGTTTATAATAGCACCATTAATTTCACTTTGCCTTGGGGAAGAAGATATCTTTTTAAATATCTGCAACATCTTGACAGCTACATGCATGGCTGCTGATCAGAGCCTGGCGTTATGACAAGACATATTCTGCTCCTTCATCTACTGAAGGTCTGGAGGGGAGTTCATTTTTATTTTTGAAAGAACACACGAGAAAAATTACCCACACAAAAAAAGAGCAAAATAGCAACAAATAAAATCTGTCAAGTCAGATAGATTTATGAATAAAACAGGAGTTGACCCAAAGCCTTTTACAATCACAGCAAATGAAGGATCATTACTGATTTAAAAAAAAATATGCAATGATATATATCTGAATCAACAAAAAAGAAATCAAATGTTTCAGAGAAATCAAGCAAAAACTTAACATTCAGACTGCAACTAACAAAGACAGTCAGTCAGTTAATTAAATTTCTGGCTATTAGTCTGATTACCTTAGGGTGCAGCTGAGATGCTGAAGATTTGCAGTAGGAGACCATGTCAGAAAATGTTTGGTTTGGAGGAGATCTCATTAGTTTGTAGGAACTCAGAAAGGATTGAGACTGAGAGTGCCAACTCATGGATGAGAGGATGTTCTCTTAAGTTCATGCTGTAAATTTCAAAGACTGTTATAGACTACATACACGACATACTTGTACTGTGCACATGCTGTACACACTTGAATCAGGCTCTTGTAAAGTATTGACAAAAGAAACTTGGAGAGTGTGAAACTTCATAATTGCCCAGATGGTAAGAGGACAACTTGGTACAGAGGAGCAAATGAAGGCGAAGGATTGCCGTCATGTGCAGCCACGCTGAGCAAACCATATGCTGTTTGTATAAGACAACAACAAGGTTTTCCTCTTTGCATCAGCTCATTGCCTTTTATTAAGCCTGTCGGGCTGCAGGGAGACGGAGAGCAAATGGTTCTCCACTGAGCCATTTAAATGAAAATGAGATGGTCAAAGTCGTCTTTTAGACAGTTTAGTGGCAGAGGAAAGGTGATTTAGTCTCCTTCTAAGCATCTTTGAGACGCTGATCTCAAAATAAGTGCAAATACTTTTTGCAAAATGGCTGACCAGAATGACTATACCATAGGGCTAAATGGTCTTGCATTACCACAAGGTGCATTTTTCACTTTGTTTGTATAACTCAAGTGGCTCAGTTTCTCACTTTCAAGCCTGTGTAAGTGCCTGGTGTCTTCTGCAGTGTCTTCTTTGTAACCTGTCCTCAGCATTTAAGCACATACCTGTTTTTTTTCTGCATCATGTTCATACAATAACTGCCATCAGACCTCGGATCAGCCAGCCCGGTACGAGTGAAGTCTTCCACTGAGGGCAAGTCACAGCTCCAGTGGAGATACAGTCAAATACTTGGCTCAAAGGCACCTCGACTGAGGTGCTGCCTCTCATAACCTTAAGGCCACCACCACCACAAAGCAAACCATCATATCTTCCCAGAAATTAAATGAAAATCCCTGATGCTACACTTTGCTGGGAACAACCCAAGCTGAGGGATGGCGCCACTTTTGCGTCTGTAACCGCAGTTGAAATATTATTTCAGAGGCGAGCCGTCCCCACATCTTGGAGCTTGTTGAGCAGAGCACTTGAAAAACGCATTAGGGCCAAGGGGCATGTCAGAGGCTATACATTTTGCTACCAATTTAGGTTCTGCATCTTAGATTTCGCCTGTTTCTTCCTCTCCTGGCCCTGAAACCAGGCCTAATGTAGTAAATAACCTACATTCTACATTACCCCCAGCCATCAAAAACGGAGGATGTATAAATGTATAAATACGACATAGCGTTACAGGAAACACGTTCACCCAAAAACTTGCAAGGAAAGAAAGCGACGGGGCGAATGGGGTGAGTCTCTGTTCACTGCTCCGTCTTTGGTCAAAGGCTTTTTTTTTCCTGAGGTCTGTTATTAGCGGCTCAGTTCCTGGGTTCCTATTCAGAGTGGAGCTTGTTCATATAAACCTTGAGGTTTTGAGGCATCGCTGCACTGACTGGGTGGCTTTGACCAGGGAATTAGCACGGGGTCACATTGGATCGCGATCAGTTGGCACTCTACAGCGAACCTGTGTTGGACCGGTGCTGCTTGTGGAGGTGGTGGTGGTGAGGACAAGTTTCCTGGCTCTGGGATGTGGGTCAGTCAGAACCCAGGATGTGAAGGCCCTTATCCTGTAAATCACAGATCCATCTGATGCCTTTCGACTTACTGTATAAATCATTTGATTTAACAACTGTTTTACAGATTAATCTTGATGAGACAGGACAATTTGTTTAACTTTAAGACCTAGTGTTTTTCCTCTTATAACTGGAGGAAATATGATGTTCTAGCTACACACTGAACAGTAAAATAATTCCTGGATCTTAATTATGTTGGACAAGAAAGAGAGGATGATATTAATATTTACAGTTATGCGTATATAAATGCTTCACTTAGATAGTGTTTAGTTTATATCAGAGACTGCCTGTGTCTGAATATGATTAGTCCATATTCTGAATGAATTGGATCAACGGCGCATGCTCAGAAGACAACACCAGAGCTTATGCTAGCTTGCTAAATCCAACGAGACATTTGCGGCAACGTTATGGCAGAAAAGGTTCAAGTATTACTAAGATTAAAGTTTTTGAGAAAGCTACTGTCAAGAAAAAGGCTGCTGCAGAGCGATCAGGGGGCATCAGTGCTGCGTTTGAACGGTGGCGACAACTGAAAGCCCAGAAAGAGCTGCAAAGTGATGACATGGTGGCTCTGTTTCTACTGGAAAGTTTCTACCGAAAAGTACCAAAAGTTACCGATACTGCGCAGAGCTTGTGAATCCGCGTTCGTTGCGCGTTCCTGTGCTCTGGAGGCGGAGCTCTGAAGGGAAGTGGGCTTGGACTTTTGAATTCAAAGTGTAGCTTGCTCAAACAGTTTTTTTAGGATCTCCAACCCTACCTTTAACGACTTAGCTGCTGTCCATAAGAATGGATAAATAAATAAATAAATGAATGATTTCAAAAATACACCATAATTAACAATGCTGGGGCCATGATTGATTCATGTGTACACAAAGGCATTAGGGGCACCAATGCTGCAGCAGATTGTATAGCTGTGTGTTATTGATAATTAATATTTCCTCTATATCTGTCATCTGTAATGACTAGAATTTTAATTATTGCATTCCATGCAAGTTCTACTTCTGTCTCTCTCAGAAGTTTGTTGATACCAAAATACTGAACTCTACACAATGAGACATTTTCATACATCTTTTGGATGGGACGTGTTTAACATATACAAAGACCTCTGTTGTGCCTTTCTTCTTTTCCGACCCAATCCATTTGTCCCACAGAAATCCAGAAGGTGGCAGGAGTGACACTGTTGACAGCTCCCCAGCAGAAAACAAGAAATCACAAGGATCCAGCAGCAGCAGCAGCAGCAGCAGCAGCAGCTTCAGCACCACAGAGTCTCTACTCTCCGCTTCCTCAGTGACGATAGATGTTTTACATGTCCCCAACATCAGACACGTGTGGCTTTTTCAAAGACGAACGACATGGTGTCATCTCTGCCCAGGGCACATCTGCTCACTCTTACTCTGGTTTTAGTGTTCTTTCCACTTTGCATTTATATGGAAAGTGTTTCGGGCCTTTGTTCTGTTCTGTGGGGGGTTTCTGTCTCTTTGTTTGAAAGAGACGTCAGACAAGGCCAAAGCAGGTCATGATGGTTATTTTCTGTAACATCGTCATAAACCTTGGCCTGCTCTTGTTTTCTTTCGATGGAAAACTACATCATATGTCAGTAAAAGTGCCACAGATGCCATTGTGTTTTTTTTGTTCCAGATGTTGACATGTGTGTTCACTGTCTGTTGGTTAATTACGTCAAGTCTTACTTTCAACTCGTGCATTTTTTCACAAAAAGGAAACATCTATTTTCAGCACATGCCACATCATGATGTTTTGTTTTTTTTTAATCTTAAAACGTAAATTCCAGCAGTATGTTGTGGCCTTGGAGCTCAGTTCTTGCTTAGTGGCATCTGACCGGTGGCGTATTACTGATGGCCAGTCTGCACGAGCAAACTTTGCATTACTGTAGTACAGTTTCCAAAAGCTGAGAAGTTGCACGTCAAAGCCAACAGGTGGTTATTACGGTAATTTCACTCGAATCACCGTCTCTGTCGCCAGAGAGGAGAGAGTGGGAAGAACACCTATACGTGGTTTCAATGTTTTTGACCTGTTTTTGCACGTTGAGAGACTCAAAAAGTGTTATAGTAAATATGTTTTACACTGTTCAAATTTCAAATGTAACATGCAAAATCTGTTGTACAACTGCTGTGTTTTTGAAATAAACCCCAAATAAACATTTAAAATTGTCAAAACAGTATTTCAACATGCAGTAAATTGTAAATAACTGTCAGATAATGGAAGTTATTCTGGAAAGATGGGCAAAAGCACTTAGTTACAGGACATTTTCTGGTCCTTGTATGGTTAAAATAAGCACACAAAAAAAAAGTCAGACATTTTGACAGGGTTAAGTTACACAATTTCCCCAGTCAATTTCCCAGCTGGTGCAAGGTTACAAAACAGAACCTCTCTTGTCTCATTGTTTCTTTCTCTGCACCAGAAGCATCCAGTGTTGAACTGCTTTGCTCAGCAGTTCACATTATCCTCCACCTGCACTGGTATATTGGTAAAGCTCTACCACTCCTAACTTAGTGAAGATGTATCATTCCGGTTGAATATGCACACATTTGTTTGACCTGAATGACCCCGTTCCCTGGATCACAGAACGAAAACACTGCATTCGTTGCAGACTTTTCCACATTAAGGGCAACTGAGAGATCACATCTGGCTAAAAGCTAAATGTGTGACGACACCTTTTAACTTCTCATCACTCAGAGAGAGCCCTCTGGTGGTGCTTTACAAAACTCTCCCATCTCCTACTAGTCCAGAATGAAGCAGCTAGAGTTCTTCCTTCCCAGTCCTGGCTCTTCACCGGCTCCCTGTAATTGACCTTAGCATTTTACTGATCACTTTTAAAGCTTGTATGGGTTTGGCCCCTCGCTACACAGTAGAAAATACACGACTGAGGACATGAGGCTCACAGAATCAGTGACTTCTTTTTTGAGAATTGCTTCTTAAAACCCTTTTTTTTTAGACTGGCCTTGATGCCAGCTTGTCTTTTTTTATTTATTTATTCATTGTATTTATTTGACCTTTGACCCTGACACATTATTATTCATTCATTCATTCTGGTTTTTAGTATGCCATTGCTTGCTCAAAGTGGAATCTTTTCACACCGGCTAGATGGACGTTTTGTACATGCCTCTTTTTCCCAGATCCTGTCCATTTACGTCACATTTCCTAAAGACGGACACTGACAAGTAAGACAAGCTGTCCACCCACATGTCTTCACTATGTGTTCACGTTCACACTGAACTAGCACCTGAAGCTCTGATAACACGTGCCAATTGATAACAATAAGAGCTAGACAAACTATACACTATACACATGTAGATATTAGGTTCTACTAGGTTGTAAAATGATTGCTACTCTTTTCATAAATAGAAAAAAATAAATAAAGAACATGAGGCTGACCATTTACCTAAAGGAGGAAGACCTTTTTGGTCAGCATATCTCTTTCATGACTGTACAAAATTGCTTTTTTCTAAAGAGTTGTATCTGGCCCATAAACTGCAGCAGATTTCCCTATAGGCAGAATGAGCAGACGTCTGTAATGGTCCGTGTATGTGGCTGCAAAGAAACTACAGGGTGGTAAACCTATAAGGCAGTGAGAGAATACTAAGTCTTGTGTGGGTGTATTAAAACGTCTGAGGGTTTTTTTTTTGCTTTCAAAAGACTAATCATTCATTCAGGCCTATAAGCTGAGCTTTCAATTGTGAACATCAATGCCTTTTCAATGTTACACAATTTAATAAGAAAATCCAATTAAAATATGAACTGGTTTGTTTTTCTTTACTCTGTCACAGAGAGTATAGCTCTGTCGAAACCTCCTCACGGTTCATGACAGCTGGTTTTATATTTGTCTCCTATAACAAGCTCCATACAGTTCTACCTGCACTGTAAAAAAAAAACTTTTCACAAATGGCATCGCTGTATTCATGTGGGAAACTATAATACTATGTTAAATAAAGAAAAACTAGACACGACACCTGATATCTGTGTCTGCATCTGTTTAAAAATGACCCGATAATGTTTCGTAGGAGGTGAAAATCTGTGTTAAGGTAAACAAACCGTCGTCATCATGATTGTTCTGATGATCACCAGGTTAAACTCAGTGAACAAGAAATAATAAAGTAATGTAAGGGAATATCTGACTCCCACGTCTGACTTCTGACATCTCATGAACCCATCGCACCACCACAGACTCTGTAGCTTAATAACATCACACCGCATTCTTTTTTTTCTTAAAAAGACGAGTCATACTTCCTTTACAGCCACTGAATGAATTTTCTATTTCGAGGTCAACATATGTTGCTTTGGAGTTCAACACATGCTGCTGTTTCCTTTGGAAGACAGTCTGATGTTTTTACCACGGAAAAAAAGATTCAAATACAGATTATGAGTTGAAGTGATTGAACTCGTCATCTGTATTTTTCATTTACCTTGTAACATAGACAACAACAGCATTCATATTTAATGGCAACTACACTTGCCCTTGCCTTTAAAAAGATTTCAAATTCAAAAATGTCTCATATTGAGATGAATGGAGTACATCCATCCATCCATCTGCTCTACTTGTAAATGCTACTGAAAACTGCAACCAATGTTCTGGAATCACATTCACACTTTTTAATTGCTGGTAAGTTGCTTTCACCAACGTTTTCTTTTTTAATATTCTTTTTTTTTAGCAGAGTATTGTCATTTTTCATTCATGACTTGAAAAGACCCATTTTTTATAAATTGGTTCGGATCACAGCCGCAGAGATGGTGGTAACCAGAGATGTTTTCTCAGGAACTCCCTCTTGGATTTGGATATCGCCACGCCTGCAGCGTGTGGGAAAGGCAGCTCACTGCAGAAGTGAGGAAAGGAAAGGGAACATGGAAGAGACAGAGATAATAAAGAGAGTCGAGAGAAACATGAAAGACTAGAGGGAGGTCTATCGTGAACGAGAGAGCGGATGATAGAGAAAAAAAGATTAAAAACCACATTCAATAAGAGACTTGGACGGAGTTCTGCTCCAGGATCAACTCGTGGACAGTGAAGAGCCTCTGCAAAACAAATGAGAAAAGAAAGTTTAATTCTATATATTCAACCTGTTCTTTTTCATACACCAGGTGCAGGAGCAATGGGGTACCTTGCTCAGGGGTTACCGCAGCCCTGTACTGGGATTTGAACCAGCAATCCTCTGGGTACCATCCCAATTCTCTTGCCAGTGTGTGGTATAAACTTTGTACCATTTCAATGTCTAATTATTAAAGATAATTTTGTGACACTTAATGAAACATATCACAACTACTTCTTTTTCAATGTTTGATTAATTGTCTGATGAAAAAACACAATCATTCATTTTACTCATATACAGCCAGTACAATCCCGCCGTGTTGAGTGCGATTCTCGAATACGCAAAGCTCCACCAAGCCGCTTAGATTCCCACAATGCCAGTGCACTCCATCTGTATCTGGATCACCGCCAAAATATGATCATTTCTTCCTTGGACCATGGCCTATGTCCCCAGAAAATGTAATCAAAATAGCTTTTTAATATTTTGACTTATGATACTCACAGACAGACAGACAGACAGATATATGCTGGCAAAAAACACAAACCGCAACTCTTAACCAATTTGTGTGTTTATCTTGAAGTCAGTCATTGAATAAATACATTGAAAGATACAGCTGTTCAAAAGGTCTTCTTCCTTCAGGTAAATGGTCAGCCTCATATTCTTTTTTCTCCCATGTAGCAATAATTTCACAATGTTTTATTTGTAGAACCTAATATCTACATGTTTATAGTGTATCTATAGTGTTGTCTCCCTGTGTCACAGATGCATCTGCTCTCCCTTCACTCTGACAGAGTGAATTGTTATCAGTTAGCATGTGTTATCACAACTTCAGGTGCCGGTTCAGTGTGAGCGTGGAGGAGAGACATGTAGGTGGACAGCATGTCTTTCAGAACTGTGACGTAAATTGGCACATTGGGGACAAAAGGACAGGATCAGTGAAAAGGAGTCATGTATGAAACGCCCCTCTAACGTGTGTGAAGAGATTCCACTTGTCTACATACACATGTGCAGTAGGTTCACCTGAATGAGTAATTACTACTTAAGCAATGTCATACTTAACACAGTCAAACTACAAGCAGCACGATTGTAGCCGGTGCAGCTTGGACTTTTGTTTTCATCAACAAACGACTGATCCTCTCAGAAAATAAGGTTAGGCTTGATAAACTTTTGGTTAAGACAAACTTTGGTATAAGCGTTGCTTGTGAAAAACACTGGTCTCATGTTTGTCCAAGTCCTGTGTTTTGTCAAATCCTCCACAGTCCCTATTACTCCTCCTCCTCCTCCTCCTCTCTTTTTACCTCGTCACCTGACTTCCTCGTTTGCTTCTGTCATATTTGGCGCTCTTGCAAATAGTTTGAAACAAGATTTCAAGCTTCCTTCTTAGTGGAAAATAAAATGTACCCAAAGAGCAAACTGGATCTGAAGTGAATCAATGAAATACAAACAATCCAGGCCATTTAAGAAACAAAAGAGACACTGTTTGATGACATCAACACTATAGCTCTAAAACACTGGCTCGAGCTGCAGTGATTTGATACAAAGGTTTGGGGGAATTTGGGTCACCTTTGGTCATTTGGAGGCTATTCATTGTTCTGAGCTGCAGGATTTGTCTTTATGCATATGTTGCAAGTGTATACTGTAGATGTTGAATTTACACCCACATTTTTGAAATTTTGTTGAAAAATGAAGACATTTCACTGGATATGAACGCTATCCACATCACCTTGAGGGTTTTCTATCCCTGAAAACATGTACATTTGAAACCTCTACTCTGGATGGACCTTAGAAGTTCTTACTATCCATTTCCTTTTCATCTTTTGTTGGTGCCATGTCAAAAAACCTTTGTTGTTTTTGCCATTGTTGGTTTTTGTTAGTAGTATTTTCCTAAACTAAGCAAACGACCACAGAGGGGAGACTTCCCATTCAAGGTTTCTTTGCCCCGAGTAGTTTCTGGATAAAAGCATCCTCCTGTAAATGTATCTCCGTCTCGGTCATTTGTAGCTGCTGTCGATTTGTCAGTGGGCAGGTACAGGTATTTGTCAAGCTGACCCAGGAGCATGTTTCCACATGTTGAAACAGATTTGTGAGTGCAGGGGAGTGCACTGTTGCCAAGGTCATTCATCAGTCCAGGGTGGGCCTGGTGCTGAAAGAGCCAGTGTTGAGCTGCTTTGATTGATCTGTGCAGGAGATTGGTCATGGCCTGGAGAGGGGCATGTCGCTCTCTGCTCTGGCTATGGGCAATTATAGCCAGTGGGGGGGGGTTGAGTTATGCAGTGGTTCAAAATACAGCCTGCTTTTCACTTCCTGGGAAAAAAAGAAAATCGAGAGGGCATGAATGACAGCACCGTGGTTTAAGTGAAACCAACAAATGTCATCCTGTTGTCGGCACAACCGGAGACGTTAGAGAAGTGACTGCAAACGATAACATGACATTGTGTGCCCTTTATCTCTGTGCTCTACTGTATTTTGCACTGCCAGCTCCGGTCTGGCATTTCAAAGTCTCGCAAAAACCACAAGCCTCATCGTTGGCACTTATATTTCTTGTGCTTTGGTTCTGTGTGTGGCAGGTGTTGTTTATGTAATGTCTGATTAACCACATGAAGTGATGTAATGCTCCTGTTGCCATAGAATCAGGAGCTGCACCGAAGTACACAAAGCGAGGAGAAAAGAGAAGGCAAGGTTGAATAAAAGGACTGGAGGAATGGACGGCTAATATCTATGTGTGTGTGTGTGTGTCCATGTGTCTTGTCTGTGTTGGACGTCTGAACTCCGAGGGTCTTAACCTAAACAGACACACTCCTACACAGCTCCTCGGTTTGACGTCTGCCCTTTGGGCCACTCTGGACGACACCAAGGCAACAACACACTAAGTGAATTATATTCTGGCCGACGGTTGATCCAAAAGCCGAATATAAGGTTAATTAATCTTTTGAGATGTCAGGGTTTGGAAAAGGTTGTGGTAATTGGAAACCAAAGCAGTCAACCTTGGGTTTTTCTCCATATTCCTGTCTTCCCAAGATCAATTTAAACAATTTTAAATTGATGATGTCATTATTTTGACCACAGCAAAAGTTTGATCATATTTTCTCGAGCACTCTGAGGGGGTACTTGAACCAAAAGATTAACTTGTTTCCTTTGGACCCCAATTTTTACAGATTGAAGTAGATTTCAAAGTGGTCGGGCGAGGGAATCGTTTCCCTTTCAGGGAGACTGAGCAAACTGAAAACCTGCACGACTTGGTTACACTTTGACAGAATCTCTGATCTCAGTTCAGGAGGTAGGTACTGTTGTGTCTGCTGAAGACAGCAGTTCACGCAAAGGACACGAAGAACAAAGCTGTAGTTTCAGAACGGTGCTAAGGCAAAGTCAGTGTCTGAGAATATAAATGGACTTATGCTGTACGTAAAATGAAAAAGCTGGATTTTTTTTTTAAAAAAAGAGGGACTTCTGTTATTATATACGATTCCATGTGAATTATAATGGTTATTTTCCATTTAATCTGTTTGAAAAAAAGGTTATAATCGAATTAAAATCTGTAATTAGTTGATGCTGTACTGGATTATACTTGGAGGGGTTCCTCATATCGTTTGTTCATATTAGGAATGCCTCTCACTTTGAGTAAAAGTTTCATTATGATTATTAAACGATGGGATAAAATAACAAATTATAACATTAAACAAGTTTTTGAATGGGCACTACACAGCAGGAAATTCATAATAACTCTCCCAATTCAATTTAACCTTTATTTCCGTTATGGATTCGGAGTCTGTGATCTTCCCTTTTTTCTAAGGAAAACAGATGAGTCATCTCTGAGGAAGTTGTGACTAGAGGAGAGGAGGAGACACTGAAGTCAAACACCGACTGTAAACAATGACTTCATCACAGGGAGGAGCTGACTCAATCTGTTCAATGTCAAAGGCTTGTGATTCAATAAAAACTTTTATGAAATATGCGACAAATTATTTTTTACAATAGCTATAAGCCATTAAGTTAATGTGAGTAGACTAAAAGCGTGTTAGGTCTTAAGAAGACATTGTAGTGTCAGTTTGATTTATGGTACAAAGGAACTGCAATATTTCAAAACAATACTCTATTTCCCAATACTCTATATACTCTAACTATAATACTAGATAATACTCTTTTCAAAACAATGAAGACAACATCGTTTACCCTACAACTATTGTGTTTTATGTGTATTATGAACACTAGCAGAAAAGTAGCTGGTACTACAGCTTCATTACAGCAGTGACCAATCATTTATGACACATGGAACAACAAAAGTTGTCTCTTTATTGAAGAAGAACAACAATAGAAACAGTTAGGTATGGTGAGTCAAGGATTATGAATGGAGAAGAAAGCAATAGGAAAACTGTGCCAGACATAATGTTGGGAAGATTGAATAACCACAAAACACTTATAATAATAACTTTATTCATAATGAATTTATATCCATACTCAAGTGATTGTTCTTTGTACAAAGAGATGGTGACAGGTGTTCTTTTCTGCCTGGAGCTGGTGCTGAAGAACAGCTCCACACTCTTCACTGCCCTCTAACACAGTGGTCCCTGGTCAGATCCTTTAAGTATAGACTCACTTTTCAATATACTTGATGCTCATCACATATTGAGTACTGTATACAAATGCAGGAATTCAGAAAGGTGTGACAATATTGTTATATTACTCTATAGTAGGAATTATACATAGTTGACATATCAGGAAGAATATGTCTCTATTCTATGTTCTAACAAACCATAACCATTTAAGTCCTAAGCTCCTTTTTATACCAGGCTATGCATTTTAATCACCTTTTATTGAACAATTGCAGCATGATTTTTTGGTCTATAGCAGGTGTGATAATTACTCTATTTTTACATTCACTTTATCCAAACAGTTAGAGTGTAAAGTGTAAACACCCTTTACACTTTACAGCAATATTACAGATTATCTGTGTTGTCAAGAGATCACAAGACCACAGACTTTACAGCAATAAAGCATTCAGGAATTCTGGGAGCTTCATAAAAGCAGAGACTCACACACCTCTTTGGTTCAGCTTTGTGCCTTCACTGCCAAAGAAAAAGAACAAAGGCTTTTCCATTACTACACTGTACATCAGTAGTACATAGATTTATGGAATCAAAGGCTGAATATGTCTATATTGCATAAAGCTTTTTAACTTGATTGTGTCTCTTGTATCTTCACGATACACGCTGAAGATTGCCAGGGACTTCCATCTTAGCGAGTAGATGATGCTAATGCCCTTGTTAAATCCCCTTGTGTGATCAGTGATATGATCGGTAATGTTATGATGGCTGCCCAGTCTGACACATGCAGTTAGAGCGTTGCACTCCTCAAAGGTTCACCGCATAATTAAAAGCAGTGTATTACTGTGACTGTCACCCGGAAACGACGGGTGATCCCCAAATGCTGTCCCTTCATTAGCAGCATGAAATTAGCCTGCTAGCTCTTAGCCAAACATAAATCACATGACCCACATCTCCCGACAGTTCCCATGCTCGCACTGTAGATTTAATTACAGGTGCCATTTGCTGTTTGACCTCTCCAGGACTGTGTAAATCAGCGGGAGAAGGTTCAACTGACCCGTGATCTAACATGAAAACTGACTGAGGAATTATATCATTTGGAAAAGTCTTGATCTTGTTGAAGGGGAAGCCTCACTGGCAGTCAAAATACTAAGGGGCAAGTCTGCAGTACGTCATCATCTGATGAAGACGAACACGGGGCACCTCCTGACAATGCCATGTTGGCATTTACCTGCCCTATTTATGTATTTATTTATTTATGTTTTGCTGCTTTAGGGAGCTGGTTTTATTGTGGGATTCCATGTTAAAACTACTACACTGATTTCTATTTTGGGGGCCCATACTGGGCAGGGTATTGCTACATTGCAACCAAAATAACTCAATAAACTTTTAGTGGGAAAGTTTAATACCTATGCAGCTCTTGTGTGGTCTCTTTTTCATGATAAGGGCCTCATTTTCCATTCAAACTCTGGAAACTCTAACAGGCCCTGCAGTAACTTCAGAGGAGTTACTTGGACTTGCACTAAGGCCTGGGGCCAAGTTTCTGCAGCAAGTTTGCAGTGCTAATCCCACAATGGGGACATTTTCATAAATTTCCCCAGTGTGGGACTAATAAAGACGTGTCTTGTCTTGTCTTGTCCCAAATAGGCTGAGAGAAGACTCGCCCCTCACTCCACAGCTCCCAGTTTTATTGTAATACTGGGATATAAAATTTTAGGCTATAATGTAAACGTGACTGAAAAAAAATAAAATTTGAATCTGAATCCATCTTATTTACACTCGTATATAAAATCCAAAGCAGTCTTATATACCACTGTTTGCACCAGGATTGCATACATAACTGAACTGATTAATAAACAGTATAAAGTGTTTGATTAACCTATCAAACCCTGTCTCGTACAGTCACACACGACAAAAATGAGGTCTTAATTATGTTTCCCCAGGAAACAAACAACCCCTCAGACTGTTTTGCTAATGACATTTCCCATAATAGATCATTGTGCAAGTGAAATGAAAGCTGAAGAACAAAGATGGCACCATGGGATAACTGTTCAATACCCATTCTGCTCTGTAGGAACTCAGTTTGATTACAGATGGCATGATTTACTGAGTAAACCACTGAGATGCAGCGATAAGGCCTTGTAACACTGTTTACTTTGACGTATTAACTTTTAATCTGTCAGACATGTCCTTACCTGCTGAGGTTATTAGCAGATTAAAGGAGCTGGAAAATGCGACTGAGGTCTCTTATCATCACATAAGTCTTCCACAATCCTTAACCACACCCAGGAACCGACAGTGAGGACTACTACGTTCCTTGCACAGTTGCATGGCAACCTATGTAATACCTATGTAAATATAATAGTAGAGTAATGATAGACATCACACTCCTTTTCTTTGTGTAGTAACTGAGCCTCTGTTTTAGTAGCCAGTCTGTTCCTTACATTGATATATTATGCCATTGGAACTGCCTGACAAAAACATGTTGCATTCAAATAGGGTTGTTTACCACGTTCCTGAGAACACTCTCTATCATATTCAGGACCTGTTACCGTGTCACAGGTCTCCTTAGAGTGGGGTTCCCTCACATGAGGTATGATCTATGAATGGATGTTTAATTATAGGCATCGCCTTCCCTAGCCCATCCATGAAGTGAAATGCAGTGATTTATTGGGACAGCAGGCCTGGTTTTAGCAAACCGGCAGCTCTGTGCTGCTGCGTTGCTTACAGGCTTACGGCCTGTTTTGCTGACCGATTGTTTGACCTACAGGCAAACTGCCTTTGCCAACTGATTGCGTCGCCTGCACTCCAACTGAACTCCCACTGACTGCTGTTGCGACATTGATTGACTTCGCCCACAGTGAAAGTGACCGACTTCAGTCAGCTTCACACACCACTGGTTTCGTCGCCCTACTGCTTCTTTTTTTACCTGTTGTTCTGGTGGAGTCAATTGAATTAGGTTGTAGTTTGCTACCTTCTTGCAAACACTTGCTATTTCAGTTATTTTGTGCATTTGAGTCCGATCACCTGCCTCTAAATTATTTTCTAATAAGTTGCAATTACAATAGTGATTGGTATGGTTATTCTGTTTATTGATTAAGATTGATTAAGCAGACTTCAATTCATTTTCTATCTCCTTGTTTCCCAGGAGCTGTTTCTAAGGTCACAGCCTTTGGGTGTCTCCATCTTGTGTGCGGTGTTCTTCTGTGCACCCCTTGATCTTCATCATTGCGGGGCGAGTCCTTTAGGATCTCCTTGCTCCTTAGTCCTCCTCAGCCTCAGCCTTAGCCCTAACAGATTCCCTCCCCTGGATGGAACTTCGTCTCTTGCTCCTCAGTATAACGAACATGGGTGGTTTGATTTTTGTCTTGTGCAGATTATTCTAAAAATAAAGCCTGTATCATCATTTTCATAATATGTCAAAGTTTCCAGCTGAAGGTGACTTCTCCTAATCTAAGTAATTTGATGCATAGATAATGTTACATGTCTGATTTCATGCCCCGTGTTCGTGTATATGCATGGCTGATACACGTATACGTGCGAACAATTATGATCATGTTTGCTTTGTGCGGGAAAAAGCAGTAAAGAGTATGAATTTCTAATAAGGATTGAAAAGGTGTTTAATAAGCGGGAAATGTCTGTAGTTTTATAGAGAATTGAGCTGATATTGTGACTTATATGACTATCGTTTTGAGATCTCTTACATACATGCACACTTGAAATAGCCAATGACCCATGACTCAGAGAAATGCAGAAAAGTAAAAACATGTCCCACCCCTCCATAAAATTCAGTGGAAATTGGTTTGCAGTTTAGGAAAGACATAGAGATACAGACAGAGAGAGCCCCAAAGACAACCTTCATGGCTTTGGTAATACTGAAGCAGACCACTAAGTGTAATAGTGGTGGGCCACACCAAAATAATCTGCCTCATTGACCCTCATTGAACCGTTGCCCTTTAAATCTTTCTGTATCCATGACATTCAAACCATATGCGCCAACTTCATACTCAGACGTGGATTTTTCACCAGATTTCATGTCTGACTTCATGCAGACATGTTGTGCCATGGAGTGGTTTACACATGTCCTCATGGAAGAGTACCAACTGTTCTCTGTGGTCTCTGAAATGAAGCAACAATGAACAGTCCAAAACCAACAGAACTTTCACCACAGCACTGTAGTACGGGGCTAAAATAGAACTCAAGCAGCATCACAATAAGAAAATGTTGCATCTATTTAAGAAAAGTGGGGAGATTGAAGCAGCAGTTTAAATATACTGTAAACAATTAACTTTGACAGCACTTTACTTCACTCTACTCATGTTTCACATTTTGTGAAGATGATGGTATTCCACCAAATATATCCCTGTTAAAATGTGCTGCTTAAAGGTTTGACATGGCACATTTTACCATATAGTCAGTTGGTACAGTTAAATAAGATGCCATAGGCTGCACATTTCTAAAATCAATGCCAACAAAATACAATTCTACCATTGATTGTGATCAAAATGAATAATTTCCAGCTGCAGTGAATTGCAATATAACGCCATTTTCACTCAGTTGGTCCTCACCAAATCCAAAACAGGAGAAACGTGAGTCACAGCAAAATAGTGAAACACTAGAACAGACTGGTACCTCATACATTCCGCCCATCAGCATGCATCTGTCTTGATTGCCATCACAAAATAAAATAAAATAAAGTACAGTCTGTGTGTTCTATTTTAAAACCGGTGCCTTTTCCGTTTGTGAAACCAATTTTTTCCACAACCTTGATTTGTAAAACAGTTCTTAAAAGTTAAACCTTCATAGACCACAAGCAATTGTGCATGACAGTGCGCACACGTCATACAGGTTGGTGTGTGTATGCATATGCTGCTGTGTCCCTTACTTCTTATTTACTTTTTAATAGTAACAATAATAATAATAATAATAACAATAATAATAAAAAGAACATCAGCACTGCTTGTTCCTGTGATGAATTATTTTCTGAAAACTCACCACACCTAATGGCAGGTTTGCAGTTTCAAACTCCAACACACTGCTGAAGCCTATGGGATGTGTTGACCAGTATTTCCACTCTTTTTATCATCAACCTTTTCTCATGGTAGTTATACCCACTAATTGCCAGGGCTTATATTTTCTTGATATAGAATGGGGAACAATATTTATTTTTATTTATTTATATTTGTTTATTTCGGTCATGACATTTAGATCACTCATCACCCAGCAGTGTAGTTCACACAATACACATAACCGAAAGGGAAAACGGGAGAAGCCAAAAGCTTATCTAGCTTATCCATTATCATCACACATTACATTTTTTATTTTTTTTGATGACATTTGACAAAGAAAACATGTTTCAGCATCAGGTAGCACTCAGATTATATCATGTATATCATAAATATTCCCAGGAGAGAGATTTCTGGTATGCCAACATTGTTTGCTCCAGAAATGCTCTAAGGTGTAGATTCTTGGACCTGTGCTTAGGTTAATTATATATTCATAAAGTGTGCATTTTATTTTGTAGACAGCCTATAGGCAATAAAACACTTGATGGTGTTCAGCAATCCTGTGTATAGGGCTTCAGGTTGCCAAGGGAATTAGCATCCCATATGTTAAAACCTTTCAGTTTGAAATATGTGCCGCAAAGATCTTTTTCAGATCAACTTATCTGTCAATATGGTCAAAGTAATTTAATGACGTCATCACATTGACACAACAATGAGCAACTTTTATTAAAGTTCTCTGTATCATTAACAGTCAATATGTATATTAAAGCGCAAAAAAAGAATGAACATGTCCTCTCAAAGCGATTTAAACAAAACAAAACAAAACATAGGCTAATACCTTGAATTTTCCAGTAAATTTAAGTGCACAACAGAAAGGGATTAAGATCTCTCCCACCTACCACCCGCTCTAGACTGGGCTACGTCTAGTCTGGGCTACTCTGTCGTACCCACTCCAGGGCCGATGGACTTTCTGGGCCTTGCCTCCACCCCCGGGTACACACCCCAAACCTCTAACCCCAGAGTGGTGCAGTGACCGCGCACCGACCGGGTATCTAACTCTAACAAATGAGCTGTTTAACCCTCCAGTAATGCGACTGCAACGTTATTTATCAGTGGTGTCTGCTGATGCAATGACCACTATAGTGTAGAGTGATTGCACCATGCTCTGTTTTCATCACAGGAAAAGGATGGTGCAGGGATTGCCCACATCATTTACACCTGAGTATTTATTGCCTCAAGGAGGACTGTGATGAGTGTGGCCACGCAATATTTACCAGGATCGTCACAGTTCGGTGAATCACCCAACAGGGAACAAAGCAAACACACTTCTTCAGAGGCAAGTCATTTTTTTTTACATTTTTTTTTAACCTTTATTTAAGGAAAAGACTCATTACGATTAAACATGGGGCCAATCAATTAGGGGAAAAAGAGGTGGTGACCCATTGCCATACAATGTGTGTCCGGTATTTGTAATTCCTCATTCAGATTGACCTAAATGACAGAAAATAAGGCAGTAGTTGAGAAGTAGGATACGATATGATATCTTTATGTTGGTGTGAACAAATTATCACTCATTAATTATCATGTATGTGTAGCTGGTTTGATGAACAGGGGTGTGCATAGTTACATCCGTGTGAATGTGTGAACATAGGGATATGTGAATGACACCTGCACACAACTTTTGTTTTGCCCTGTCCACAGAGATGCAGTTACAGCAGTGACGGCATTGCTTATTAATGTGTATTCATTCAGGCTTGCCGACACAAAGGCCCACTCAAGAAAGGCGTGCTGATGATACATGTCATACCCACGTACTTAGAGGCTCCATGTAGCTCTGACTAATGACCTTCCGTCTACAAAAGCCTTTATCTCAAAGATCAGGTGTTGTAATACTGGGTATTTCTGAAAAAAGAGTACAGCAGTATTCAAAAAAAAAGGAAAATTAAAAAAAACCCCAAAACACTTTCCCACTGTTGTTATCACATTTAACAAGTCAAAGCCTTAATCTGTCTGCCACACAAAGTTAGTTGTTTTTGTTAGCAGAGGTTGGCCATAATTAGCGGTTGAACCTTTTCTAGCACCTTTTTCACATGCTCATAGAGACTGAGGTTCAGCACATGAAAACTAGGTTAGGGCTCCTTGATCAAATTACATGCTGCGTGATTGAGTCACAATGTTCCACATCACTCAGACTCAGCACAAAGAAAAATGTCAAAACCAAACAGTTGAAAAAGCAGAGTTTACGCGACCTCTGATATGAGTGGCCATAGATATTCCCAGCACGCACCTCTTCACAAAAGGAAATGAGGGGAAAGAATCCCAGCTTCTTTAAACTGAGGACCATGGGCACAGGGTACAAAACAAGGCAGCCAATAAAAATGAATGCCAAAGAGGAAGGAAAAAGGGGGAAAATGTGGAGAATGGGGAAAATAGCCCCTGACATGTTGCGCCAGACTGAGCGAAAGTAATATTGTTTAGATCTTTTTGTGTGCAACAGCAGGGGTAGGCTTCCAGTGAGCACTGAGGCACATCACGTGCTTCATTTCAACCACTGAAAAGAGCAGAGAGCGGGCCAAAAATCAGCCTGAAGGGCTCTGCGAGTCTTTGAAGTCAAATAAAGCGTCCTCATCGATCACTGATTCAAAGGCCCCTTTTTCCTTCTTTCTCTCTTTGTCTTTTCACACTTGGGAAGTTTTTGTTTATTGTAAAAATGATAATGCTCATTCAATTTGACAAAAAAAAAACAAAATAAAAAAAATAAATCTGGATGTCTTCAGTATAAAAATGTATGACAAGTCAATTTACACAAAACCTAAAATGAATGAACTGAACATAATAGCACATATAACATAACACCCTCTAACTAAGTAATTGAACGTTGAAGTCAAGCCTCTTTTTAAACTGTAAGGATCAGATTTGTTGATATTAAAGATTAAATGAATGATTAAAGGCGAAATGTGGAAAGATGTATGGTATAAGAATTGTTTTTCTTTGTTTCTTTGCTTTTTACAGAAAGTACTTTAATGATGTGTTAAACAATGTAATAATCCCGATGGGTCATAACAACCTGTCCGAAGGTATAAAAGAGGATTAAATCCTGCTTATGTCACTATATCTCCATCATATATACATCCAGGTGAATTATCAATGTCAAAGCCTCATATGACCTGAGTGAACTGTTCTGCTAAATGTAGAATTCAATAAATCCTGGTAACTGTAGCCACTCTAGTGACTTCTCCCAACACAATGAGGACAAAAGTTGGCAGGTCACAACTCAAAATACTCTTTAATGACTGTGCGCGCGCACACACACACACATAAAAAACAAACTAAAATTGTCCAGTCCTTTCCACACTCTGCTCTGCTCACATACTGTGTGCAGTGGTCAGTCCTCTGCTATTGCATTTAAAGGCAGAGAGCCTGATTATTAAGAGGCACCAGCTGTGTCAATTAACTCACCTGGGAGGGCTTTCATGAACCGTCTTCACACCTACTGCCTCTTGCAGCTGATTGCCAAACCCCACCCACCTCCCCCAGTTGTGTGAACACAGATTAAATGATTTGACATTTTGTTTTGATTTCATTAGGGGTGCAAATGATGCAAAGTGGTACTTGAATGTAAAATAAAAAGGTACACGCATACACACAGATTGATGTATTTATACTTCAATATAAATGCCTTTTGAACCTGAATTGTTTTGATGAAGCTGCCGTGCTGTTTTTTTTTGTCACAGTGTCTTCAAACAAGGATGTTAAGGATGTTGTTGGCAATCACAAAGGAGGTTGGTTTTCCAGGGCAAAAGATTACATTATATTACTATTTCTAGCTAAGCTAATTCTCTTACTTATTTACTGGCAGATCATCTGGACAGCGATTGGGAAGTGAGAAGAACTTTTAGCCTATTTAGCCAAGTTTATCCAAATCCAAGTGTTGTTCATCCACACACACACGGATATCAGCCACATCCTCCTTCAGCATAACATGAAATTAACCAAAGTAGTTGTCTTATAAAAAAACAAAAAATCAATCAGTGAGCCACTTAATGACAGACATTCAGTGTTGGAAAATAAAATTGTGTATGTTACATGGAAGTGCAAAAGGTAAAAATCATGTGTGTCTCTCAGGCATGGACACATCCTTTCAAGAGCAGGTGCCACACATGTTGACATCTCACTGGAGGGTTGATACTGTACGGCAATGTGTTTGTACCGTGTACTTATCGTGTAACTAATCACAAAAATATACAGTAAAGGTATATTGCACAATTATTTATTTATTTAGTGCCATTAAAATTATGCCTCTACTTGTTTTCCTTCGTTGGGAAATGGTAGAGTCCTATACCACACCTTATTGATCAAACAACGGTAAACTGATCAAAGTCTAGTCAATTGAGAGCAGACGCTCACAGAGCTCTCAGGTTTTTGCTGTAGGGCTGGACTCTGAACGGTCCTTAAAAGCTGAAGGCAAATGTGTTCATTTTGCCATGGAGAGGAAAAGACGCTGGATTGTGGGCCATGATCTAATACTTTCCATACTTCCTCTTTAAGAAGTCTTTCACAGGGCTGCCGCCAAAGATTCGAACACTTTGAGGAAGGCAAAAAAGTGGCAAGTGAAACATACAATAAGCCAATCGGATGCAGTGGCTTTGCCTTCAGGAACCACTCTTTAGCCCTTGGTCTATGACCTTGACTGGGCTGTTCACAGTTAATTGCTTAAGTCATGTTTTGGTAAACCTGAACCCCTAATCGCTCCTGCTCACTCTGTCTGGCTCTCTGTTTCCACCCCTCCCTTCTGTTTCTATTTCCCTCTGCCTGTGGCTTCTCGCTCTCTTTCACTCCGTTCCCCCTCTCTTCCTCTCTTCAGTGTTACTGCAGCATTTGTGAGTGTACCCCCACCCTTTCCCATTTCCGCCGCTGCAAGTTGTGTGTAGGAGAGCTCAGCCAAGGGTCACTGGTGTACTCTTGCTAGCTCCATCCCTGAGCACTTTACTCTCTATTCATCTTTTGGCACAATCTCCTCCAAAGATCTGAACTACTTCTCTGCAGGACACACACCGTCCTCCAGCTTACAGATGACAAAACCCTTTATTATCCAGGGACGACACATTCAGTCGTCTCAAATGTTACCAGGAAACCACATCAAACATCTCACGACAAAGACCAATTTAGTGGGATTCAATTTCCAAGAGAGACTACTTTAAGTGTGTCCACGCCAAATGTAGAGATTCTCCTCTTTACACAATATATATGTCAGGAAACAGCGGCAGAGAAAATTACAACTGTGGACTGGAGTAAAGAGTAAAAACTGTTCCTTTTCACTGTGATGATATAAAAACCCTCAACACGAATTTACCCATTCACATGTGAGTAACTGCACCTGCTCCTACTTTGCTGATGGTTTGACAGTTGACTGAAATGTCTTTGTCTCAAAAAATGCTTATATCGCTGCAAAAAACAGGCAGAAAAATCCCTCAATCTCTATAAAATATGAGATGAGAGAAAATCTGTTACTGAGTAAAAAAGTAATTAAAAAAAATGAATAAATCACACACCAGAATGACAGGTGAATTGGTGCAAATTAAGGTCCCTAAGTGACTTAAAACATTTGTGACCTTTGGCCCATTTTGTCAGCACTTATGACAGTATGCTTTAAACAAGCTACTTTATTTACTTTAACATGAGTACATTTTACATTTTAGACTAGTACTTTCACTTGTACTTGTACTTTTACTTGAGTAGAATACATCAGTACTCTTTCCGTCTCTGAGTAACGGTACAGGAAAGTAACGTGACAAGTTGCTTTTTTAACTGCAGAAACTTTGTGACAAAGGTAACATTCAACAGAAACATTGTGCTGGTTAAGTGAGACAACTGTGAATATAGGCTGTGTAATGTATGTATGACTGATGTAACTGATGATAAAAAGTTTCAGGAGTAGGTAGAACGGTAGAACCAGGATTCAAAACTGGTGACTTTCTTGCTGTGAGGCACTCGCCACGTGACTTGTTTTCGTATAAATTACATTATCCACAGTCACGTAATAACAAACAAGCATGGTAGGCCTCATTAACATGGGAAATTTATGACGACGGACGCAGTGAGTTACTGTCAATAAATGTAAATGTTGCTTTGACCGCATGTGTTCAACAAATATGATGCCGCGGTAATATTTGGGGTGAACCATGTTTGGCACTGTAGTTGTTGTTTTGATTTAGTCATGTGCATACAATGAAAGCTGGAAAGTTGAGACAAGACCAAGAGATTGTTTATAGGTCAATTTCATAAACATTTCCAAGACTAACAATATACCTAAGGCGATCAGAGTTGCCCGTATGCTGTAAACACTTGCCACCTGTCACATTTAACAAAAATGCCTGCAGAGGAGGGGAAAAGGAAATAAATGTTTCCTTTAATTTGTGAAATAGAAAGGTTTCCTTTCCATTACTGTTGTTGATTACTTAAAATGCAAAACTAACAAACCAAATGTCAGTGAAAAATTGTGGCGTATGCATTCGATTTTCTCTCGATTTTGTCCACAAGTGAGATATTTATAGTTGTTAAATAGTCATTTAGAAACACGTACGTGCGTCTCGGCTATGAATCATAAAGGCCATTATCAGAAGATGGAACACCGGATACAGACATAACATAACAGACGTCCATATGACCATCTGATAAATGCCAGCCAGTCATTTAGACTGACCTCACAACACCTGTTCAATTCTTGATCACAAGAAAGCAAGTCAACTGGTGCGAACTGCACAGCGATTCTATGATTGCATGTAGGGTAAATTTGACTTAAAACAAAGACAACAAAGACCTGGATGACCAACAATCCCTGCCATTTAAATCCAACAAAAACTAACACACTACCTAAACCTATACATGTAGTTAGTTACTCAGTATGACCTTCACGAAACTGCCGTGGAGTCGTTTTATACACGACACAAACGAGTGATGAGCAAAGCAGTTGTTTTCCAGCGTACTGAATCATTAGAATCAGCTCATTAAAAATATTTGTTTGGTGAATCGCGCAATACTTCCTGCATGACCGGAGCACAGACGCCGTCCGACATAGTCACTGACCTCATGGTTGCTGCTTTAGGCAGTGCTGTCAGACTCCTCTGTTAAATATTGAGAATTTAGACACTTCCTGGCTAAATGTTGGAGATTAGCGCATGTTTTCGGTCTTTTTAACTGTTCTACATTTCAGCATTGTTCGGTTTGATTCCTGCGACGACACTCTCTGACCAAACAACGGCTGGCAATCTGTTGACGTCACGTTTTAATAACGGCTCAGCTCGCTTGGAACCTCATTAGAGCAGGTACTAAAAAAGTACTAGGTACCAGGTACTATCCCAAGTGGAAAAGCAAAATAAAGCGAGTAGAGTCGAGCGAGATGTTGGCGGTGACACAAATCAGTGTGAAGATTTGTCGATTAACATTAATTCATGGCTCATGAACACCTCTAAATCCACAGTCCGGCCAAACCATAAGGTCTGAATTGTTGCCTTAGAAAGTTGTACGAATTTCCCACACTGCAAATATAGATTTATCATTCAATATTTATTTACGCAGCTGCCCAGTACTTCCCTACAGACCACTCTCTTTATCTGTAGTGGGTGTGGCCTAAGTCTGACAAAGTGGTTTCATAATGCTGTTTTAAACACTGTTTTTAAAGAGGGAATCATTGTATGTGTGTGTTGTGGAGTAATCACTGCACCAGTTGTGCTGTAATGGCTTGCATCTGTGTGTGAAGCAAACTTCAAAACATGTACCTCTCAAAAATCATTTACTAATGTGAGTAACTTTACCTACAGCCACTTCTAACATCTGGTCTGTGGTGCGCTGTTGATGTGATATATTATCTCCAGGCAGGACTAACCATTTTCAACTTTTATTAATTTTTCACAACATTATTCACAACCAATGTATTACAGTATGCATGCGCCAAGGTCTCTGTGTGTGTATATGTGTGTGTGGCCACTAAACCCGACCGTAATCTCCATCTTTTATTTCATGTCTGAGGGGATACACTTGCTTCAGCTGAGATTTGACACTAACTGGCAGGAAATCAAACAGTTGCGATAACGTCTGTGGTTGCTGCTGTAACGCAGCAGAGAAGATTAGGGCATTTCACTGTTGTTTTTGAGAAGATTACAGTACGTGCGTTATCCCGCATCTCTTTTGGCCGAGCTTGCAATTCTGAAAACAGATTTGATGAGGAGCACTTAAGGTTGATTAGGAAAAAAAAAAGAAAAGAAAAAAGTATGAATTACTCAAAAACCTAAACCTACTACCACTAAGCACATACTCACGTAGCAGTAGTAGAGTATTAATTGAAGTGATACTACACAATTCTTTGTGTCGTATCTTCTCTGTTTTAATGTTTTTGTGAAAGGTTAAAATCAGGTTAATTTGTGAAACTATGTTGACAGGCACCTGTTTGTTTTACCAGTATCTTCAATTCAAAACAAGTAAATCGTCACACTTAATGTTTGTGGCATTTATGAGCCACCCATTACATCAAGATATTTATGCCTGTCTCCATTAGCTTTGAGCATCACCGTCATCAGATGGAAGCAAATGGATGTTCCAATCAGTAATTCACACCTTTGTGCCTTCCAAAAATGCAGTCACACCATCCAAAAGTCATTAAACCAAACCAGGAACTTGGCGGCAGAGGCACGACTGTTAAACATTACACTTGTGGAAAACTGTTTATGCCCTTACAGTGTGAAATATGGTCCAGCATGACATCTGAGGACACACTCCAGGTTTCAGTCAACACACCGTAAAACTTTGTGAAGCTACAGATCGGTATGAAATTTCAGCAGCAAAAGTTTGTGTGCTACTTTGAAGGTTAAGGTGTGTGCGAGAGAAAGTCACTTTTAAATGGGAGCTCGTCGGTGTAGGTCATTTGCATTTCGTCATACCTAAAAATAGAAATGTGCATGGCACTGCAGCCAGCCTGCCCACAAGTATGAACAATAGTTTGTCTAGGTGAATGCCAGCGCATGAAAAAACAATCAGCAAGGATAATTTGAGTTATTGTTCTTTCCTTCACACCTCCTCACACAGCAGCGTAATTGGGCTGCGGTAATAATTTCTGCTTGTTCTGTTAAAAGCTTGTTGTAGTTGTCGAAGTGGAAGTATACACACAGATGTACAGTGAATGTAGCTCTGCATTAGCATTGCAGACATATGTGACATATGGTTTTAATGTTGATTTTGACTTTTAGAATTCTCATTCAAATAAACCCAGGTTTAAACCAATAAAAAACAACATCAACAACAACAACAACAAAGAATCCTCATCATGTCCCATTTTACCCTTCAGACAAAAGCATCATGTCTTCACTTGCCACCTTTTGTCCTTTGGTAAATAAGCATGGTTGGCAGCAGCTGACATGGTTGTGCGAGGTTAATGTCTGACCAACAATGCACACGTTACCTTATCAAACACAAACACTCACAGGGTCTGCACTCTCCACACCAGAAACCATCTTGGACGTCACTGTGACGGCATCCCACTGTCCAATTTGTCAGTGCAAGGCCTTGTGGGAGTGATGGATGGTCTCCGGGGACAACACCTTTCCTGAATCTTCAGTCAGTCAGTCTTGACAAGTGGTGGTGAGGTAGGTGGCTCAACCGACACCTTTAACTAAGGTACTCTTAGAATACAGAGCATTCGGCCGGTTTTATAACTATGTTAAAAATACAGTATATACAGAGTGTATAGAATGTGCAATATAGAGTGTCTTATATTCTTCTTTTTCAGCACAATCTAGGTAATCTGATAAAAAAGAAAAAAAAATCATTTTCACCACCTATATAGACACACCTCAGCAAAAAGTACTCAAAATGGATTGAATTTGAATTTGTGAAATTTGGAAATAGGTCACAGTTCAAAGTTCACTTGGCTCGTTTTTATGAACAAAAAGAAAAGAAAAACGGTCTATATTGTGTCTTCTGGGTGCACCTGCGGCACAGATCAGTGCGCTAAAGGGTTAAAATGAACATTGAATTTATCTGTGAGCGAGTCACTGTAAAAATCATTCTCCCACCAAACATAATGTATCATCTATGAATGAAATATTGTCCTGTGATGGCTCTTAAAATATAATTCCGCTGCAATGGACGGCTGACAGCTCTGTCCCCACACTCATGTGATATAAAGTAAAGTAAAAATTTTACAGCTGTGATCACTGGGAGGGAAAGAAAGAAAGAAACTGCGGCTAATTTCATCCAGGAAGCCCACTACATTTAAGAATTTATTATGATATAAAACTGAACTTGAACTGAAACATTGATCCAACCCCATGACCATCTCCACTGCCGCTGCTACTGTTATAGAGGAGGAAAAACAACTTGAGGTGTAATAAAAGCACGGAACCTGTGAAAACTGAAGTTGAATGTACAGTCACATATGCTAATTGTTCCAATGCCAAGGTGTGAGTTAGCAGTCTCTCATATTCCTGACTCACCAACCTCCCACATGGCGCCCTTGCACCCATTTACCTCAGCCGTCTCTTGGGAGGATCTTTGGATGGCAGTGCCTTGGATTTATACTAGGGACTTGACAATTATTCATCCTAACTCATTCCACACAGGCGGCCTTTTAAAGGTTAATTGCAGCAGCTAATTGCTCTCCCTCCCTTTTGCTAATGAGGGAGCACTCTTCGATGATGTCATTGAGTGGCTAAACCAAAATATCCCTACTTTGGTGATAGCGCCTCACTTCAGAAGGGCACCGCAATGTCTAATCTGTTTTGCTGTGAGGAGGCAGACTTTGACATGCAACCCAAAAACTATTTACAAAGTTTCATGAATTATCCTGTAAAAAGGCTCTGTGGCATTTGAAAGGGATGGCGTCATCACTCACAATGACAAAGAAATAATCATGTGCGCATCATACGCCACTCTGACAGTGCAAAACCCGTTGGTGTGCATGGATATTTTTAATGAAGTACTTTAACGTACATTTAATTAAACAAAACACACAAGCACAGCATTACGGGGAGATTATCTGCAGTCTTGCATTTATTCCTCCACCCCTATATGAAAAGGCCTCAATTACGGTCAATATATGCAACTGGCCTGAATTCAACGTCCATATTTAAAAGAAAAGAGATAAATGTAGAAATCAATTACTACATTTTAGCCAAATACATATATAATAAAATGTCTTCCATCTGATCTGGGCACTAGTCCAGCAAACCAATAAACACCTAATGCTATAAAAACACGGGACGAAAATTAAAGAAGATAATGTAAGTTTCTCAGAAATATGTTGATTACATTTGCACGAGTACAACCTACCTATTAATTTATCCTTAATGAACTCATCTTCACAAAGCTTCCCAAATCGCGAATACTTTCACCGTGATTACTGGTGCAAATTAATCTAAACATTGGGGTCAAAGTATTTTAAGATACTGCACATTTTTAGATTATCATCCAACTGCTGCAGTCACGTATAGGGATGGATTATATATACATTTCCAAATGTGTGAACATGTTTTCCTGTTTTTATAGCGCTCTCTGTCTATCTCCACTTTTTACCCTCCAGAAGTTAAAAAAGACAAGTGCAGTAGCCACAGGAAGCAAGGAAATATTTTCTTTCTTTCTGTCTTTGAGATGATTTACATCTTCTTTTTTTTTCTTTTTTTTTTAATCAATGTTCAGCTCGTCATTTGTCATTATAAATGGACTGCATGTACGGGTATATAGCACTTTTCTGGTCTTGATGACCACTCAAACCATCTGACAATTCGGGTCACATTCAGCAAGTTACAAACGAGTTTGGAGTTTAGCGTCCTGCCCAAGGATACTTAGACATGCAGACTGCAGCGAGGCGATCAAACCACCGACCTTCTCGTTACTGGATGACCTGCTCTACACCCTGAGCCACAGTGATGCAAACCATAATGGGCAAACATCCCTACACTGGCTTGGAGGATCAGGCTAAATGGTAGAAGCAGAAATGAAGAGTTTTCTGTGTCTAAGCTGGTCAAGTTCTCAATAAATCGGGTAGTATTTTTGTGCTCCAAGGTGTGTGCATGTAAAGCTGTAGGCCGTAGGATATTAAACGTGTGCTCAGCAAACTTCCTTTCCCAGGACAAAATAAGAAGAAAGATGATATTGGTCTTGCAGAGCTCCACAAGACCTATTATGCAGGTGCTTCATAGGAAATGAGTATGCAGTATCCATTTACGATGGTCATAAAAAGGAGTGAACCCTGATGGACTTCACCTCGAGAGGATGATGTTATCCACCATTACTACAACTATATTTAACACTCAGACGGCGGCTGTGTCTTGCCCGTGTCAGGCAGCACAGGGTGGCCTGATGCCGAACCTGATGTTTGTTCTCCCCTAATGTCAATGAGTCCACATGAGCGAATCAACAGCATCACACGTCCAAGAAAGTCGCTGAACCCCAACCTATTAATTTTGAGGCCACTAAAAGTTTAAAAATGTTAGTGGCAGCCAAATACCCAAGATAGGATTGGATGGAGGCAAGTAAAAATAGTTAAGACATTAAAGTCAGACAGTTATTAATGTTGTGCAGGTCAACCAAACCGCGCGTTGCAAACAGTAAAACACGTTTTATTGCAGGCAATTTCGAACAAAAAAGTCATGTCACTGCCCCACAACTGTACCTGGCTCTTATCAATGAATTCTTACTGTGTTTGAAGAGCAAACTGAGACTGTGGCCTTGACTCTTCCCTTTGCTTTTCACTCCAAAAAAGGCAAGAGTAGATGATCATTCTTGCAATGTGTTCTCTATTGTATCATAATCACAGCAACCAGGCCACTTGATTCTCTCCAGTCTCACCCTGTTGTGTAGTCTGTGTTACAGTACATGATCTTCAAAGGTCTTTGGTCTAAATTGGTGGGCAGAGGGCATACTGGAAAATAAACAGCCCTGAATGTGCTGAGCTGTTCAGTGGCATTTTCAAATTGAATGAGAGCGCGTGCTTTAAGGGCGAACATGTTAGTGAGATTCGTCAGCGTCAGACAGCATTGTTGATGTAGGAATGTTCAAAGAGCTGTCTGCGTTGCACAGACAGTTGCTGCTGCACATACACTCACTGTTCACCGTCTTCAGGAAAGTTTTACTGTCAAGAATCAAACTTGAGTTTGACGTCTCAAACCAGTGGGAATCCACATCATTGCTGACTAACACCCCAGCAGAGGCACATTACTACCTACCTTTGTGCGTCACAGTAATAGGCTCATCAAATCAAGGTGTCTGTTTCTTGTAACAGTATGTACTTTCACATCACTGCAAAAATAAACTCACGGTCTCACAGTCATAACAATACATTTGTGTAGGTAAGTTCAAAAATGGATTATTTACAGCTTAGAATCTGTGGTCAATCTGTTTTCTGTCTCAGGTACGCTGGGTACTGTAATTGCATTAGGAGTGTTTTACTCTAAAACTTTACATCTCGGCACATGACGATGGCGATGATGATGATGACCAAGCACACAGAGACACCGATTGTTGTGTTTTACAAATGTAAAAACCTGAATTGCAGGGTAAAATCACATGAATTACATGTTTTCATGTGACAACACTGTTGATGATGGCATTTTCACATTCATAGGTGAGTTTGAATGTTCATTATAGAAATATACTACATTACACATACCTAATCAGAGAGTGCGACACGATTAAATATCTCCTGCGTCCAACATTCAGTATGTCCACGCCTTGGACGTTTATCTTCCCTAATGTCCATCTGTGAAGCTTGTGTTCTCTAGCCGCACTTGCCCGAACTCACACTCAAGTAAGGATGATGTCGTGGTCAAAACCAATCACAGATGGAGAAGGTGCTAACCTCTGATTGGCTCTCAACCAGAATGAGAATAAATGAGCTGTAGTAAATGGTAATTAAACAAGAAGAGAAATAGGCTTGCAGCAGTGGTGTAATCAATGTGATGCACAGGTTAAAGTCACGTATACCCATTACGAACGGGCCTGGATTTCTGTACTTACAAAATGCACATTGATACGTATGAACACCGTTTTTTGACTGAATCTGCATTCGATCTATTTGGTTTTGCAAAAAAGGGGGGCATGGTGGTCATTTTCATTAGAAGACTATGCCTAAATGACGCTTCAAATGTGTGTCTTTCTATGGCTTGACACTAGCAACTGTAGCAGTGCTTGCGAATTACAAGCACATAACCAAGGCAAAATGAAATGGACAAAAGTGACTCTTTTTGAGTCCATACTACACTGACAACTCTTAAAATTGTGGCACTGAGCGTGACACACTGAATGATTTGGGTGCACCTAACATCTGTGCTGGGTCGCCTGAATGAAAATGTTCTGGAGCCCTGCTAAATATTCTACCTCTGCTATAGACAAATCAATACTGACACACACAATCCAGACAGATATTAAATGTGACGCCGGTGATATTATTGTACAAGCAGTCTCCATGTTTTACCTGTGGGCCCCTCCCAGTAAAACCAACATGATCAAACAGTAGAAACGGGTTGTATGGACAGCTTCCACAACATTGTTACACACTGGTTTGCTGCTGTTTCAAAACTCCCTGAGATCAGATTTGGTAGGCAACTTCACTGGCACATATAATTAGGTTTAGGGGCCATGAGGTGAGGGAAAGGTAACGTTGAAAAGTGAAAACCCAGTATGACCAACAGTTAAGACCTTTGAGGTTTTTCCCAGGGACTACTCCAAGGGAACAGGATGGGAATGGCAGCGATGGCCTATTATTGCTCTAAATCCCCCAAAACACAGTGTAGGAAATGATTTATGTGCATAAATCTGCCTGGTGGGGAAAAGATGGCAGATCACATTACTGTTTCTGTGTTTGTGCATCTGGGGTTCACGGGTGGTGCGTAACAGAGCCCAGTGTACACACCTAAAGTTTTGCATGGGTTGGCAGAGACATATCTCACATCGTCAGATCATTTGTCAGACTATTCGTGAAATCTTCCTAAGTGAGCAAAAAATATACAATCTTTGATTCAGCACATCATGGCTGTTCAAATATCGTATAATTGGACTGACAGGTGTTTAAAAAGACTTGAAGGGGCTCAGCTATGTTACTGAAAATTAGGTCAGATTAGGATGATGGGGTTGCTTGAGGCTCTAAAGGTTAAGAAACTCTTTGAATCTTGAATCTACTGCCACACTTAAAATACATGATGGTTAGATTTAGAGCTATCGGGCAATCCCAAAATGAGGAATACAGGTATGAAATGAAGCTCTAACAACATGACTAAAATCTGAAGTTAATGGCTGCAATTTAGTGATGAAAGGAACAACCTGAGGTCATTATTTTGCTACAAAGGTGGACAAAATAATCTCAATTGATCCTTCCAACTCTTTCTCTTTTCTTTTCTTAATTTTGTGAATTAAAAGGTCATCTGCTGTATATTATAACAAATGCTCTAGTGTAAAACACAACAGTTGTCTTAGTTAGGTTCATATATACATATACATACATACATACATATATATATATATATATATATATATATATATATATATATATATATATATATATATATATATATAAACCCAAGACAACTGTTTCCTCTTGTTGCTACAAAAGAAAAAACATAGAGTGATCACTGGTGGGGTCGTTTTAACACATCCCACAGTGGAAACATTCAGAGACAATTAAGAAAAAAAAGATCTCACTTTAATAAGCTTAAAATGAGCTCACAGGGAACTGACGGAGTCAAAGCAAGTCAGTGCCTGAGTAGAAAAAAATGCATTGACATAAACAGAGTGACTTAACTTGTTTAGGAGGAAAGTGCAGTCAAGGAGAAACATGATACAATAAATTGTGACAATGTCTGGAATGTTTTTGCCATACAAAATCAAGTAATCTGATTTCACTGTCACAGTATTAGGAACAGAGAGGAATAGTTTGTACTGTTCTTTGCAGTTTGCTGTCAAATGGTTTCAAGTCAAATTAAAAATAACAAAACAAAAAAAAAACACTGCAAACAGAGTAACGCATTTTCTATCATGACTAAGCAGGCGAGGCGGAAAAAAGGACACAGTGCACCCGTGAAGCGTTTGATTCCACTGCTAAGAATAAACCTGGACGTTCAGTAGGACTTTACTAACGATCACCAGACTGGTTTCTCAAAATGTGTGCTCCACCAACCGCAATCAAGTACTCTCTGTGTCAATCACAGCTGCTGCTGTTTCCTTCACTGTGCAGCTCCATGTTTCCAAGACGCAGTACTACTGATAACATTAGGTTACCATTATTTTTTTTAAATGCAGGGATCCAATTATTTAGATCAATTAACAAATACATTCCTATTTAATCTTGTATTGAACATCATCAATCATCCTCCATTCAATAGCTTTCTTAATATTAATAATATGTTAATAAAGGTACTGCTTTAAGTCAGAAGTCAGAATAATAAAAAAAAGAACCAAAAAACAAAAGTCAAACAAACCTCAGTCTCAGATAGTGAACTTTATATATGATCTAAGAAACAATGAAAACCCTCCCTATCCTGCCTGGAAAGGACACTGTGTCAGCAAGATGGCCTCAGACTTCAAAGTTACCCAAGTGTGAGAGGAAGAGAGGAGGAAATTAAGAGATTTTTCATGGCTGCTCTTTCATCTCATGTTCCCTGGGAGCGTACCGAGACTGCAGTTCCTGCTACATTTATTTGATAACCATCTCATGTTATTGTATGTTCACATTTTGTATTTACCCACAGAGATGTAATAATGTGTAAGGTAGTTTTGCTTTATAGTGCCTCCACAATGATAACGTGTACACATGTTTAACCCTGTTATTAGTCCATTTCTGGTTATTTGCACCTGTGGGACTGAACCCGTAACCTGAGGCCTTTGTACAACATACAAAGCTTCAACTATGTCTTTATCACAGCATAAGTGTTGATTTTTCTTCTTTCTTTTTTTACTTTATCCATAACTCAGTGTCGTACAGAGACATGTTTTACCCACCACTAATACACAGAAGCTCACAGAACAACAAATCTCAGCTGCGGAGCCATGTTCTTTGATGTCTCATTAAGAGGGCTGTGAGAGAAAATGGATTGGATGGCGAGGGAGAGAAAGGAGAGAAAAATAACATCTTGCCTTTACAGCAGGACTCGGGGAAAGAAGTTCAACACTGTACAGACCCTTTCTGCAGGACCACCTAAACAGCAGCTCTACAAACCCAGAAAACTCTGAGAAAACTCAGGGTTTTTCTTAATTGGACAACGCCCTTGCCATGTGCTCATCAGGTTCAGCGTCTCGCTGAGCAGAGAAGGTTCTGTTTTTGATGTGGCCTCGCCTGGACGTACGCTCATATGATTTCATCATAGTCCGTCATAGTCTTTGCAAGGGATTGACGGTTTCAGTTACCTCGCTCGCTGTGATGTGTGAATGTGAAGCCTCGGTAATGGGCTTGATCCTGCATTTAATGACATTTACAAGATAGCACTAACATCATTTCATCCTTTTTGCACTTTTTTTTTTCTTCGGAGAATGGGTCTGTGTTTACACTGTGCAGATGGCTAATCTAACGCGGCTCTGCACTCTCACCAAACCAGGCCCAAGACTAACATTATGAAATGAGCAGCACAAATTACTATAAAAATAGAGGACTGCTTTAAAATAAACCCAGCTGATTTTACATTTACTGAAATATTAGTTCATCTGAGCCCCCTTCCACATTTTTAACCACAATCTCCTCTCTCTGTCTCTACTCTCCGCCTTTTCAGTGAAAAATCAAATGTAAACAACTGAACAGAGTCTGTATTTGTCCTGCTGAATGACTGAGGTAATGTTTCCTTTTCTCAAAAGATCAAACGCCACTGCAAGTGCACAGCCCGTTGGATAATGTGCGCGGCCTCGCAACATCCTGACATACAGAAGATGTAAAGTAACATCTGTTGTATAACATCTTGATCGTTATAACATCTTGCTACTTCAGCCTTTGAAATAATGGAGCGTTAATACAGTGTTTGGGAGCCCGTCGATGACTGAAAGTTGTGGCAAAAGAAGTAATCGCAGGCTTTTGTTTTACTTGTCTTCCATGAGAAAAAGACAGCTCTGTCCTTGAACTGCTTCAGCTGAAGGCAGAGTGATTTTTTTTTTTCTCTTATTATCTTACGAATACTGTAGGTACTGTAGATTTAGTCTGCTCTCGCCCAACCAAAAGGCCGGTTCTCCTAGTGAGTCAAATACTGTCAGTGTGTCAATGTGACAGGAAGATAAATGAATGAAAATGAATCTTACGTTAACAACAGGTAAATTAAAAAAAAACAAAAAAACAAAAACATATAAAAGTTACATTTAAGGACGTGCATTTAATATTTGAGGTAGCAGCAACAGTTACAGTATCATGCGGAGATAAAGAGACATTCAATCATAGCAATAAATTTCTGCTTGCAATGTTAAAGAGCTGCTCCAATTTCAGAAAAGGGGAATTAACAGTGGTGATTATAAAAAAGGGGCAATCACATGCATGTAAAATGCTGAACTCCATAGTTAAGTATTTTTCTCTGTCCACTCATTTCTTGCATTACATCAGCCCAAACAGAAATGGGCTGGCATCGGCCTAATGCTTGTCCAAATGCATTCAGTTTCAGATGAAAATTAACTTGAGAGTGACTCCGAGATGCCAACGATACTGCTTATATAGTGGCACAAAAAAGGGGAAAGTTATTTTAAGGTGCGGGAAAGCTGAAAAATACAATAAATTGAATTCATGCTTCCCTTTTTTACCCTGCTGCCATGCATAAGAAAACCAGGAACCCAGACCATGACTGAAGTGGAAGGGTATCATATAACTGATCCGTCTGCTTTACAAATGAAGCTTTGTGTGTTTGCATGTTGCTCAGCTACAGAACAGCAGAGCCAGCAAAAGTCCTGTGCAAGGCAGCTGGAATATTGTCCCAGTTTTGCGCAAAAGAAAAAGAAACATTTTGCAAAGTGCAGACCCCCTTTTCTCCCAGTGGAAAATAAACCCACTGCCATAATCATGTTCTAAAAATACATTTATGTGAATCTCTGAAATTATTGCTGTTGGACAACTTCTGGTTTTTTGATAAATGAAAGTGGTGGCACCGGAGGAAATGGTGGAGGGAAGTGGGTTATATCAGTATTTTTGTGTGGCAAACTCCCTGTAAAACTAAGATAAATATATTTTTTGATGGGGGATTGGTTGGAGAGGTTGTTACGTTGGAATTTATTTTTGTGGCATTCGTGGACGTGTTGCCCACAGCCAGGTACTGTGGGAAACGGCCGAAAATTACAGAAGCTGTTTATGCTGGAATAATTGTGTAAAATTACTTAATCTGTTTCTGATATCCCAGGCAACAGAGCAGAGTGGAGTGAGAAATAATAATAGTTTAAGTTACTGAGTAAATAATTACAGTTACATTTGTTTCTACAATTGAACACGCTCTGTTCATATTTTCAGTGTGTTTAGATTTTCACTGGCGTGGTTTATGTTCTCTGTAGAAATACTGCTGTTACATCAGAATAATTGTTACATTTGGCAAAACACTCACCTGATCAGTGACATGGGTTGAGAATTATACCAAAGAACACAATCGTGTTTATGAAGTGTACCGCATTTCATACTTAAATAACTAAATTATTTAGATTAGTTAGAGTTATGTGTGCCTTTGTTTAAACAATCATTCAGCAGTTTTAAAATAACATAAATAATAATTTACTAACTACTCAATGATGTTTTTGCCCCTGACATAACCTACCTCCTGAGGGTGAGCAAGTCAAACACTGTTCAATCCTCTCTCCTCTGTCTCGATTTGTGTTGCATCCTCTCTGCCATCTCACATTCTCACTCTATCTGTCTCTACAGTCATTGCGAGCTGTATATGGATCCAGACATTCCAGACACTGCCATTTCTACTCAGGAGGCATTCAAGGTGTACTGCCACTCCCTCAGGAATTTCTTTTAATGCATCTCATTTTGTGATTGCATTTGCATTTCTCCCATCCAGCGGTGTGGAAGAGGCAGAGTCGTAAATTAAAAGCAACATCGGTTGACCACTGACTCTCCAGAGACATTTAACAGTCATTTACTCCAATTAATAGGGAATCAACATTGTGACCTAACCGTAACCTAATTAATGTTGCCTCATAGAAAAAGGCCTAAGTTCTTGCTTTCTTATTGGTGGTCAGTTACAGAAGTTACATATCCAGTGTATACTTGAGGTGGGATTAAAGAAGAAAATAGATGATGAGCTCAGTTTCTGAGACTTACAATGAGATGGTGCAACACATCCTGCATCCATCAAGTTCAGCTATTCTGGCCAACAGAGTGACACATTTTGTTATTCGAAGTTTTGTACTGACTAGACTCTTATTGTTGGCCCCTGCCACCCCAAAGATAGTACAGTTCTTGTAATTCTATGTCAAAAAAAAACATAAAGTCAAAAGAATAATTTTTAGTGATTGTAATGCAGCTGTGGAGTCATCAGGAGTGGACGATAATGACTTTGTAAACACTTTTACTCTAACCTAACCTTTCTGATTTAGCCCTTTTCATAAAGCGTCAAAAAAAGCTTCATAAAATAAAAACAACAATCAAAGTAAACAAACAGCAGGCAACACGTGTTGCAGTGCAACCAGAGGGAATCTCTCAGATGGCTTCAGCTGATACTGCACTTACTCTTTAAGCTTGGCAGCTCCTGGTGGCGCCCATCTACAGTTATCTAGTTTGGTTGCTCCCTGTGATCTTTCCACCCCCCCAAAGCAAAACCCTGCCCCACTTATGGAGAGGGGGCATTACATCAGCCCAACGTGAGGCCACAGTGAGTGTGGATGTGTACGCTGAGTCAGGCTGACATCATACTTTACTTTTATCAGCCTGGTAGCAACCATGTCGCTGCTGCTGCCCTCCTCCTCCTCCTCCTCCCATAAACCCCCCCACCGTTCACGTCCTCCCTCTCCCACCTGATTGCTTTCTTCTTGGACCGGGAGGCTTCCATCTGTCAGCAATCATCTGCCCTTCAAACCCTGGACTGGGCCATTGTCCACCAATTGGCCCCACATGCCAGTAATCTTCACCATAAGGCCACAGAACCAAATCAGATCCGCCATTTGTTTCCCCTCCGATGCTAATCACCTGTTTGTTGTGAAAGTCCCATTTCCCAGTACATGTCAGGAGGCACTGTGCTGCTGGTTTTGGAGGTGAGATCAAACAGCGTAATGATGTGGACCGTGATGGAGAGACTGCCTCAGCTGAGCTGACTCCATCTTGACCATGTTATCACAAAGATAAATGGTACAAAGTACAATAATATGTGATATTGCTTTTGGATTCTATATGACATGCATGTTACACACATCACAGTTTTATACCAGTGGAGCTGATGTGTATTTTAATGTATATAATCCTCACAATTTGTTGTGCTCAGTTTCATTAGGCTAAACCGAACAAGATGACAATGACCAGGTTTGAATCTGGTAAATCCTGAAATCCTTTAGCTTTTTATATGTTTATAGAAATCTTGGTTTTTTTTTTCAAGATCAAATCTTGCATAACAGAAAAAAAAACACAAGGTCAGACATGATGGCATTGATGATGCCGTTTGACTGACTGCTGATTTAGAAAGAGCTATAAAGGTGTTGGCAAAAGTATTACGGTGTACGTGATTTAAAGAGAGAACGATACAAGAACTACATAAAGCGGCTGCTGGAGATGCACCCATAAAAATATGTTGGTGACAGAGTGAAAATCACTTTTATTGCCATTACAAATCATTTAAAAAAAGAAGAAGAGGGGGGTTTGAGGTGTCTGAGGCAAAAAGACACGTTCACTTTCCCAAACTGATCACTTTTGATTCTCTATAATTCTGTGTTGATACTGTAACTTGTGGAAAAATATTCTCACTTGTTTCATGTATTGTTCCCTACATTTAAATAATGTTAATATAACAAAACATAGTTCCTTTTCCTACAGTTATTTCCCATCTCTCTCACACACACTGAATTCATCACACACAACTGTACGTGCATCTGTTTTTCCTCACTTTATTTCATTCACCTATGCTCTACTCTGTCACTGTTCACAACCTTTAAAGTAGAGTCCATTATCTGAAGTTTTCCAACTTTCCCACATTTTACAATAAAACACTTTGGTAAACATGGCCAGTGGCAACATGGCAAGTTAAGCCGCAGATAATGACGAGAGTGTATATTCATAAAACTCACTGAGCATCTGGGAGTGGTTGTGCAGGACAAGGCATCATCAAGGGGCCAGTGGCATGGTTATTCTATGATGGAAACATACTCTTTCCAATATAACAAAAACAAATCAAAACAAGCGCTGCAGTCCTGCAGGCTCACTGGGAAACACCATCATAAACAGTCGCCTCATGGAATTCAAGTGGAAACTCACCCTGTAACCGATTGAAAATCTGCCCAGGACTCCCCTTTTATTGTGCATTAGCGCATGAACAAGCACATAACCACTCGCTGCTCGAACATGAAAGGTCTCGGGGTTTTCAGCAACAGTGGTTATGATTAAAAACGTGGCAAACGCCAGAGCAGGGACAATGTGTGATTCTGACTTTGTGTCCATAATGAAAAAGTGTCTGAGTTTTATCAGTTTAATAAAAGGTCGCTAAGTAAAGAAATGGTGTGCATACAGTGGTTTGTATTTAAAGTCCTCTTAGGTAAGCTGCTGATCGAGGTTCCCCACTTGGAGGATTTCCATCCAGCTGACAGGCAGCCTTGATTGATCCTTGTGAAAGTGAATTGTGAAGGTGGTTGTGATTGGAGGTAATAAAAATCATGCATATGTGGATGTGGGCTGAAGGGCTGAACAATTGTTTTTGAATCAAAATCACATTTTGAAACAATCCAATTAGTAAATTGCAAAGGCTGTAATTTAGAATAAAAGTGGGGGTAAACCTGGGGTTTGTCATTGGTTTTCACCTACCTATTTCAATGGCAAGACAATAGTTTGATTTTATTTGTTCTTATCCTTGCATTACAACATAAGAACATAAAATAGTTTAGTTTTATGTCGCAAATCACAATCATATTATCCCTCAAACAAATCTCAATTTAGATATCTTACTCATACCATTCAGCCTTTAGTGGGTGGCATCATCTATTTACAGCCACTGAGTTAATCTATAAAAGTTAGCAAACAAGGTCAAGTGTGATTCAGTAATAGACACTGATGGAGTGGGATCATGTCATGCTGTAGCTTCTCCTCTGATTTTCCCAGTTGCTTCATTGACGCGCTTTTAGGGTTAAAAGTAGTCTTTTGTTTCTGTCCCTACTTGAATGTTTAATGTCCAGCACATCGTTTCAAGGTAAAAATAAGAAATCAGATAGCTTGGCTGTATCTTTCTGTTGTACAATCCATCATAATCACTGCAACTCTTTTTCTTAGCCAGGCTATAAGTTCCATCCAGTAATTTAGTTAGCTGACGCCTGATGCTGACAATCCTTTTTTTTTTTTTGTTATGGTCAGCTAATGGATTGAATGAATGGAATGAATCATTGTGAAAAGATTTGCAGGGATAGATAGTGTGGTTTCCCTAAAATATAGTGGATCTGATGATGATTGCAACATACAATCACTGTATGTTGCAATCATCATCATTTCGTAAAGCATTATTTGATTGCGCAAAATCACACTTCCTCTACCGAAACGCAGACTTTCGGGAATGGAAATCGCTCACCGGAAAAATAGCAAACAAAAACATCGACTTTAATGGGTCAAAGAAAATGGCACCTTCATGTCATCTCCGGATTTATCAAAGCATCCTTTGAATGACATGTTGTTGTTGAAAGCTAAATAACAAAAAGACCCTCGAGGAAGTGGTGCATGCTGATAACAAGCCTGTGCCTCTGAAAGCTTTGTCCTCTCCTCCAGTGTTTACACACCCGCAAACCTTCTATGACTTTGTGCTACCAGTGGTCGAATAATGAGCACGAGGGTGGATCAACTGCCTTTATCGTGAGCCACCATGCGGCAATCTTAAAGATACACTCTTATCAAAGGGCTGGAGAAACCAAACACTGTCATGTGTCTGTTAATCACGCAAGTAGAAAAAAAAGGCCCCAAAATAACTAGAGGCAAAAAGAGAAAAGACTTTATTCAGTGAAGATATAAAACACATTAAGCAAATAGACTATAGGAAGTTTGTCTACTTTTGCTGCTCACACATTCTATATAATACAACCTATATTTCACAATTAACTTCATTGTTCTACGTCAGAGGTGTCAAACATACGGCCCGTGGGCCAGAACACGCCCTCCAGAGGGTCCATTCCAGCCCGCAGGATAAATTTGTTAATATATTTTTCAGTTCCAGACACCTGTTAGTAAATGTTTGTGCCTTTGTAGATCCACTGTGATCTGTAAGTTGTCATGCAGTGTGGTAAATGGTAAACTTAAGTGTAATATTGGGGAAAACCTGGAATAACTTGTTGTTTATAGGTTATTATGCTATTACCTTACTGGTCCAGCCCACTTGAGATCAAATTGTGCTGTATGTGGCCCCTGAACTTAAACACGTTTGACAGCCCAGTTGTACGTTTTAATATTGTCTACTTTTCTGTAATTTAGCTTCACAGGATTTATAAGAGCTTCTTTGCCACACAGCTACATCCAAAAATCGTCTTTTTCCACTTACATTTCCGACACACTTTATGGTTACGATTTAATGACCCGGTTATTTGTCTTCCCATATCAAAAACAGATTTCTTCAAACCGACATTTTTGTTCCGCTTGGAAGCCAAAGAGTGATTCCATTAAGGCTGCTTAAGTAACAAAGTACTGGCATCAATTAAAAAAAAGCACAGCAGACTTGTACAGCATGCACTGTACTTTTAAGTAATCACAATAAACAAATAACTATCTTGTACTTTTTCCCATATATATATATATGTATATATATATATATATTTATAAATATACACACATATGCAATGCAACAAGTCAGCCCACATATACATATCTCCACATCTCAGGCAGCAGCAGGAAACCTACTGAAACCAGTGAGCCAATAAAGAAGCATTTCAGTCCTCCGTAAAAGCCATCATTAAAGAGCATGATTCATTATTTCCTCTATACCACTGTTGCCTATTAAAGACAGAGATCGAGACAAAGAGACATCCACAGCTGGAAGGCAGGATACTGATAAAAAATAAAATAAAATGGCACCCATAGTTTTGTTAGAGGCACCAGACTCTGTGTCACATCTAGACAAGTGTGTCAGGGTGTTATACAAGTTACACACATTCTGTGACACTTTGTGACCAAAAAAGAACATTTATGTGCACCACAACGTGAGAGATCAGTGCGTCGGTATATGAGGAAAAACACTGACTATAATGAACAAATGGAAGGTATATAGGTCAAACCTGGCACAAATAAATAAAAAAAATAGAGGCACTGCGTGTGTGTGTTTTTTCTTTTTCACTTGGCCTTCTCATATCTACAGTGAGTGCCATTGGAACATGTAAACACGGAGTAGTGGAAGTCTTTCAAATGCCACCAGACCTGGAGCTACACTCCTACACTCTCATTCCTTCAGTGTTCAAGAAGTCACGGGGAGGGGTTGTTTTTCAGTGCCAGAAATGGAAAATCCAACAAGGAGGCACCCCTTGTTGAACACATAATGAGCAAAGAGCAGTTGTTGTATACTTTGGGGGGCTGCTTGGGGAATGAGTGAGGGCATAGCATAGCATAACCCACTTCCCCAATATGCCATTTCACTAATGACTAAAAGCAGATATGCAGACGTACTGTGTGTGGTCACAAAGGGGACATCTCCTCATCGCTAATAAGAAGAGCATGTTGCCAACATTAAGTCACTTCATTTTGACTTTAAGTAAAGGATTACCAGGGAAAGAGGCACCAAATAAAAGTCCTATTCATGACCACAAAAAGCAAATACAATCTATATACTATATACCACAAGTATGGTTTTCACTCCTCCATCCTGCCAGAGCAGGAACCTGATATGGAGACCTCACCTAGACATGTCATCACCTTTTAGTATTCATATCTTGAGTTCCCATTTGGTATAATTCAGTTTCCTTTGTCAGTGCTTCTGCATTGTGAGTTGGATAATATTTTCCAACGATAAAGAGCCTAATGTCAGAGAGGGCAGTTAATGCGAGGAAAACGTGGGTGTGATTATGGCTGAGCCTTAAAATAGATTGGTTACCTGAGAGTGAATGAAATGTATATATATATATATAGAAATATGTTGAGTCCATATGTGAAGGAAACAGATTTCACACATGTGCCACGTTAGATTAGATATATTTCACTTCGAAGATCTACCTCGGGTTCCAAAATATGTAATCACCCTATTGGGAGGTGACAGGTTTGACTTTACATTGACCATCTAACTGAAGAATCCACTTAATGTGACATTTTGTTTACATTCATAAAAAGGCAGCTATTTTTTCAGCTTATATTCAATTGCATGAAGACCAGTTTAGCTATTCTTTGTCTGTGTTGTTGTTGCTTTCACTCCTTTTTTAGTTTTGACTCAGTATCATTGTAAAGTATTATTGGAGTATAAATAAAGGCTGTATGTATATGTACGTTATGTGGTCATGCAGATGGTCATGCAGTTGCATTGTATCTATAAATGATCACAAACCTTAGTCAAAATAAGGTTTTTCGGTTACCTTGACATGTTTCAACCACTTCCTATGGTCTTCCTCCGGGTCATGTGATGTGACATGTGACGTTTCTTCCTGTTTTGACCAAGTTGTCAAATCATGTCAAGGTAATCAAAAAAACTTAACGCAGGAAAGCATTATGGACTGATCGGTCTGCATGATCCCTTTGAATTTTAGGTAACTAAACACAAACACGGAACATGCATACAGACACATACAGATGGCATAAACCGAGGGAGTTCGTTCTGAATGAGTCATCATTGCATGAGTCCATAGGGAAATCTCTGTGAATCAGCACTAATTTTCCTATCAGCACTAATGTGTTCGCCACCAACAGTTTAGTATTACTGAGGTTCCCTAGCAGTACGTGGCTCACCATGCCTCCAGTGTTTTGGTGTCTGAGGTCATATCCTTAAAGGAATTAAAGGCAGGCTCATACCCCCCAACTTCGCATTGATCTCACTTAGCCAAAGGCGGTCTTACAAGCATGTGATAGAAAATGGCACCCACTTTCACAATGGTTTGTAAGACATGACCAGAAATGTGGTCGGGGCTGCAGGTGTAACTGCTGCTGATGAACGGTGCCTGAAAGTACTAGTACAGACAATAGGGTTGTTGATAACTAACTGAAACTGCATTGTGTGTTTACAAACGGAATAAAATTGTCGATTTCATAAATAGGCCTTTTGGGTTCAGTGTATTTATTTTTTTATAATACAAGGAGTTGTGTATTATTACTGCGGCAATTTACCAAGGGTGCACCTGTGGCACAGATCTGTTAAAATAAAAATAAGGGTTAAAATAGTATATTTTGTTGGGTTTTTAATGACGCAATACCTTTTTGAATCTTGCACCTGGCAAATGATCCATATTACAAAAAACTAACACTTAAACTGATAAAAACTAAAAATAAAACTAAGCATTTACTAAAAGGCAACTAAAATAAGAGGAGTGAGTAAGCTTATGTGGGAAAAGTCAAAGTGTGAAAAACAAGGACATTTTAAAAACTGCCATCTCATCAGCAGTTAGAAACTCACAGGGGATTACCTGTGTTTGTATCTGAGTGAATGTAAAGCATTGTGTAACTAAGTGGCTGTGATGCATGGACATGCTCCAGGTAAATCAAGCCAAGATAGAAATCTTTTGCTGTTACCTTTTATCTGCTGTAACGGGTTTCTCTTGGGCATTACTCCGTCGAACACCTCACACGTCATCCCCCTGCTTTTCCAAATTTCCTTTCCTCTCGCAGCTGCATGTGCATTAGACAGACAGTAATTTGTGTGAATTGCTCTGTAATTAAGCCTATCTCGTATAAAGCAACAGTCGCCGGCAGCTGCATCTCGTTCAAACGCTACAGACTCGTATGTCCCTTTGAGACAATCATTTTTAAAATCAGGTAATTAGAGCAATTAGCCACATTGTACCTAATTACCGACTGTCATTTAGCCTAATGATATTACCTACAAACACTCTTTAAAGGAAGATAGAGCTACTTACTGAGACTCCAACTTCGGTATTTAAGCCAACAAATGAGAGCATTCCAGCTGTTTAACAGACTTTGTTGCTCATGATTTTAAAATACCACTGCCACTCGTACGGTGGCATTACTAGATGTATTGTGCGCTTTCAAATGTCACAGAGACACAATTTGGAGAGGAAAGATTTGGATAAACAGATTATTCTTGTTGCTTTTAATTGTCCATTTGAGTTGATGAATTGCCTCCGTGAGTGAAGACAGAGACAAGCCAGAGCTTGGCTCAGTGTTGCTGTGTAAGTGAAGACCAACAGGGAATCTGTCTTTTGTTTTTGCGGCTAAATGGAAGAGATTTTCAGTAGACAGCCGTCGTGTTAAATGTCGGGAAAAAGCGTTCTTCAGCAGAGAGCCAAGTTCTGTCCACTCAAAGTAGGCCATAAACACAGCTTCATTCACAGGTTGCACTGCTGTGGAGCAGTTGACTAAGATGTAGGCCTATGCCAGCCGTTAACCCTTAAACCCCGAGCATCGATGACGACATGTTTGCACAAGCGCACTTTGCGTTACCGTGATTACGCGTCGGTTTGTGCTATCGGAAAAATTCCAACAGTTTCTGAAAGTTGAGAAGTTGCACGTCACTCTGGGTATTACGGTGATTTCACTTGCGATGCTACAGGAAGCCGGTGAATAAGTGTTTTTATCACCAGAGAGGAGAGAGATGGAAAAACGTACGTATGCAACGTTCTCCATCTATCTGTTCCTCGTGTTTGAAGAGAAACGGGGAGAAGAGAGTTCAGCTTTGCTCCCTCTACGGGAACACGCTCCAGACTGAACTGAAAATATCCGATCTGATTTCACTTGGAGCCTTTCATTCTATTCTCTTAGATAGACAACGAGAAACCTTTAAACAGTGTCTGTGTTCTTAAATTATTACTGTGACCTCAACTCCTTCACTTACTTTTGTCTAAAATGATTGTTTGTAACCTGCCCCCTAGATCTGTACTTAGGACCATGACGTGTGCTGCTGACCTCTTGGCCAGGTCACCCTTGGAAAAGAGATTTCGATCTGAATGTGTTTTATCTGGTTAAATATAAAAAGAAAGATGATGGTATGCACCAGTTTACATTGATAAATTTCATGAATTAGTTATGGCAATTGGTAGCATAAGAAAGATGTGTTGGTTTGCCAATAGACTAACGTCTGTCTAAACATTAATGCACTAATACAGTATAATAGACTGTAACTGTAAAGTATTCTGCAGTTGTTTCTGTTTAACACAAAGTTGCAACATTTTTTTTTTACAATACATTAGAATTACAAACAGGGCATGGTTTCAAAGGAGAGGGAGACTTTGACCTATCATCTCGAGATCAATCATACATACTGTTGAGGGTCGTGGTGGGAGATCAATGAATCACAGCTGACACTGGCTGAGAGGTGAGGTGAACCATGGCCAGGTCACTAGTCTGACACAGGGTGGCCATACACAGTTCAGCAATCATTCAAATGCAAATTTACAGTCTCTAATGGTGTTTTTCCACTTTATAGTACCAACTCGACTCTTGGTTTGGTTGTGTTTCCATTACAAAACAGTAGCTCCTTAACATGGACGGGGTCATCACAGCGCGGCTGCATGAAACTTTGTTTTACACGCGATACATGCAAACTAGTGATTTGTAAAGCAGTTGATGTTGATGTATTGACTCTTTGGAATCAGTTTATTAAAAAAAATGACCGCCCCGTGCCGACGCCACAACTGACATAACCTGCATGTCAATCAAAGTACCCATATGCAAAGATGTCTGACTTGAAGATGATGGCATTTCTGATGCATGCGACTTCACTCATGGTGGCCCGGTGGCCTTCTGTACAGCTCTACTCACTCGTTATGTTGTGTAGCTCCAAGCTGTCCTCTCCTCTGTTGAACACTAATTGCCTGAGAAGTGCAGAATCAGAAGCAAAACAGACAAAACAAACAATTAGAACTTTGAAAAAGCCTGAAAAAGCTTCTCAGACTCACAAAGATATTAAAGAACACGACACGAGAAAATAGTACTGGGGTCTGTGCCCACTCTGGACTGGTCTTTTAGCTAATCATTATAAGACTGCAGTTTTACTAGTAATCATTCTTCAGTCTAAGGGGACTTGCCAGTACAGAGCCAGGAGGTCTTTTTTTATCATAATCTAGAAAGAAACAACCCCTGCCAGACTTTCCCTCTTTTTTTATCATGCCTGTAATTGACTCTGAACTCTTGGTACGTGAGAACAAGGGTCACTACACTCTAAAAATCATAGAAATAGTTCTTCAGAAAGTGGCACCAGAGTGAGGTTTAGAGAGCCTCTTTTGAAGGAAATGAACTGTAGAGAGTGGAGGGAAACTTTAATATCCCAGAGGGATCATTTGTTTGGTAGTCTTACAATATATAATACACAGCACTCATCCATGATACCCACACTTATGACTAAACTAGTTAGTGGCTATTGCTAATAACCAAAAACAACTCTTTACGTCTGATTTAAAATTCAATGGCTCCTGAAGGTTTTCTTTGAAAGAGTGTTCACTGAATGGTTCCCTTCAAGCTCCTGGTTTCCCACTGACAACAGTGGAGAAGTGTATGGAAGTAATTATCAAGCCCTTTTTTTATTTCAAATTACCCCGTGACATTATCACAATTCTTATTGAAAGGTTTTATCATTAAAGAGTCTGGGCAAATAACATTTTTGTTGCGCTCATATATTTCACTCAGTCGTTGTTAGGTTTATTCGTCAGCAGTTGGTTGAGAATGTTTGGGTTGTGTTTTTTTCAGCATTGTCCTGCTTCACCTCGTTACATGGCGTGGCTGGCATTGTATCCTTAATTATGTCGTACAAACGTTTTCTGGGCTGCTTCAATCAGCGCTGACCTTTAGACTGTAGTTCTGTTTGTTTGTTCCAGCTCGTTCTGACATGATTTGTTGGTCTTGTGATGAATTTTTGGGTTTTCCTTTCAGTCCTGCCAACCAACATGCGTGCTTTATAGTGCTGGAAATTCTGTGCTCTTTCATTCTGGAATCATACTGTTAGATAAGACGAGTGAATCAGTGAGCAGACAAGACGGCAAACAGACAGAAAACAGGCAGCATTTTTCATTCATTCAGACAGTCTGCTGATCATTTCACATTTCTCCACAGGGAGTCTTATGGGAGGTATCCTAATAAGAGGCCTGAACCATCATCCAAATACTGCAGGAACACAGACTCAGACACAGTCACTGAGCTAAAATGGGGCAGAATAGGTTGGCTTTCGGCAGTGCTGTCACTAAATACACCAGACTCCTCTGTTAAATATTGAGATTTTAGAAATGTGTTTGCTAAATGTTGGAGATTAACACCTTTTCAGTATTTTTTAAGCCTTTTTAACTGATCTACACTTCGGCATTGTTTGGTGACGTCACGCTCATGACTCGTCCAGTGACGGCATTCTCTACCAATCAGTGGCCGGCAGTCTGTTGACGTCATATTTTAGTATCGGCTCAGCTCGCTTGGAACCTTGCCATAGCAGATACTAAAGGTAGAAGGTATCTGTCCCTAATAGAAAAGCAAAAGGAAACTGTAGAGTCAAGCGTAGTGGAAAAGTGCAAAAGTTCCTCACATTTTGGGTTCAACAGACTGACCCTTCTATCCACTGACCTAACTCATCATCAGTTTGCAACTCCACTTCACCATTCCACAGATCCTACAAATTAACAATAAAGTTAATCAAGTATCTTTGGCCAAAGGAGTTCTCAGGTGTTGACTTCGCAAAGATCATCCCCAAACTTTATATATTCCATGGCCACATATTGCATTCAACTGCCACAGTGAAAAGTTTGTGCACACTCATTTTTCAGATCCAGTTCTCAATCTGTGCAAAGGCTGTACTCTACTTTGACTCAGCAGTTTTGTCATTAAAAAAAAAGGCATCACATAAATAAATATTTCTCAATTTTCATGCCAAAGGGTGAAACTGAGATTCAAATGCGAAGTAGTTCATGCAAATGATGTAACCTTGACATCAGATTATAGAATGCAGGGATTAGATTGATTTGTATACATACTTTCCAGACACACAATCAGGTTACCACTAAAAAAAATGTTTTAATTTAACAAGAAATCAGTTTTATTAGTTCCCTACTTTAACATGAATAACTTTTTTTTCAAATACACTTTTTAACATTCACCAGGTCAGGATAACCCTACTATCAAGGTCGATTTTATGAGGCACAGATGATAGAATTTCAATTCCATTGCCTGTATGCAGACTACGCTGAATCACTGCTGAAAGTCAAGTTCAAATTCCACATGACACATTGGATGTGAATACAACACTGAGCTACTTTTAAGCTTTGTACAGTTAAAATGTTGCTTTGCAGTAATAAAAAGCTTACAGATCTCACACTCTAAGGCTGCATTTACACTGCAGACCCTGATGCCCAATCCACAGGGTAAATGGTTAGTAAGCCAAAATGGAAGTCAAAATCGTTGCCCAAGACTTAAAAGGTATGAAACTGTCATGAGTCCGCTGGCTTGAGCCCTAATCCTCCATTATGTGATCGTATATTGTATGTGTGTTCACGTCATTTGCCGTCTGATATTTAAGGACGCAAAGTCGCGTTGACAGCGTAATTCTCATCCGTCTGCTTAGATGGCAGATGCAAATGCACACGTATGATCTGATTTATTTCCGCATACGAATGATGTCTGAAATTGATCTGACGATACACCACTGTGGGTCATATCTGATTTGTGCCACATGGGAGGAAAATATCAGAATTTGGTCACTTGCCCCAAAATGAACACCTTGCTTATAATTTAGTGAGTGCACACATTTGAATGCAGCCAACAGCTAACCCTAACACCATAGGAATGTGGCCGTAACTCTGGCTTACTTTTAAAGACATCTGAAGTCCCAAATGTTGACACAGTTTTAGGGCTTGGTTTAGTGACTAAGCTGTGATAAAGTCTTCCTCAACCGCACACACTAACTTCCTTCTCTAATAACTGTGGGTGATGGAAAGATGTGGCCCCTTTAGTGTCAAGCACAACTCAGGTTTTAAGTAAAAATAGCACTTTAACCTTTCTTCCAGTTTTGTGGGGAAGGAAACACGCAGTGTTCACCTAATGGCAAGTACAGAGACTGTCGTCATGGGAGTATGAAGAGGGAATTTGTGTCACCATTCCCTTCCTGTTGGCCCGGCCAACAGCAGCTAAGATAAGAACTCTAAGCAGTCCCAGCTTGACTTTATTGCTGCTGCCTAATGCAAAAACCAAAGAACTTCACAAGGTGGACCATTGCTCACTTGTGCAACCCAGACAGGCATTTCTCCGTTACACGTTGCAACAATGATTAGTGACAGGAACGGAGGCTTCAAGGGAAATTCCTGTAAGGTTTCGCGCAGGGACGCGCATCAGTCTGTTTTACATTACAGATGTCTGTTGTGCTTTGGCAGTTGAAGACAGCCAAGGGAAGATGAGACAAATAATGATTTTGGATTCCAAAACAAAGTGAGTCTACCCAAAGGCACGCCTCAGTTGGTTCCATGGTGAGCCAGAGGTTTGATTATCTCGTAGGTTTACGTTTGCTGGAGATGTATTTAATATACTTAGGCACATTGGTTATTTAGTCGATGACAGAATGATTGTAACACTTTTTAGGTTGGGTTGTTGCATTGTGTTCCACGTATATAACTGTATACAATTTGTTGTTGAGGCTCCACTTTGTCAAGCCTTGAAAAGTGGCACTGACAACACAGTAAATAAACAGAAATATGTTTTGAGTCAAATTGTAAAAAAGCTGCCAAATAAAGCAATGCAAAGCCTTATTGTGGAAAATGAATATTCATCGCAAACCGCTTATGAAAAACTTCCATGTACCTATCAGTTCCTTGCTTGTATCACTGTCACAAAAACCCAAAATTACAACAGCCTGTGTTGAGACAAAAAAATATTAAGTAGATAATTGAGTTAGCCTTTTAGAACCACATTAAGGAATGACTTTCTTTGTCAGACCATCCCTTTTGGCTGATTGCCAGTGGAGCACATTACCTCAACAGCGAGGGAAAAATCTTGATTTTGAGTGACCAGGGTTAATGCCAATTAAGTTCCCCAATGTATAATTGAAATCTGGAATTGTGGTTACAAGGGAAGTGTTATTGGCGACAAAAATCCTGTGTCTCAGGGGGACAAACATTAAGAGCCAAAACATAAGCCTTCCAAAAAGGGAAAAAATGATCAGACCCTTAACTTTAATAGTTGCATAATATGTATTTAAACATGCTAGGACATCATGGAATTGCACTATAAATATCTATAACCTCAGCATACATTATTTAGGAGTTATCCAGTTAATTACATTTGTACAAAGTAATAATAGTATTAAGACAATGCTCAGTAGTACAAGGGTCAGCTGTATTAAACTACAATACTGGTCATTTGGAGAACATTTGAACGTTGTGGGTGTAAATGATTGAAGCTCATAAGACAGAACAAAGGCAGGTGTAAACTTTTTTTTTTTTTTCAAGATAAATGTTAATTTTTGTGGGAGCTGGGAAGTTCACCGCTAACTACAATAGCAGTGGACTTGGTGTGAGAAATTTCCTGTGAACACAATCAGAGGAAAAGCCAAAAAGCAATGTGTATGAGTTAAGTTTTAAGTGGCTGGTGAATGCTGCCCAGTGTGGTCTGCCGCATGTGTTTTAATATGGTGTTCTGAGGTCGAGAACAGCACACCTGGGACACAGCACACACTGCTAGAGGAAGTGGTCCTCCGCCAAAGAAAGCAATAGAAATTTCCAGCTAATTCTCCAGTCTGTCGAGACCCCCTCCAACCCTCCTTTAAAACTCTGCTTTGTAAAGGACACAAATAATGTTCTTAATTTAACATTCTGATACAGTAGAGCACTTGCATCACGGTCCCATGTTTGAGATGATCGTCGCCTTAAATACCACAAGTATTTGAATCGAAGATGTAGTTTGCGTCGTTAAATGTGGTTAAATATGTAACATGGACATTGAAACGTAATTAACAAATGAGTGCAATTGCAGGGGATATTTCTGATATGTGAAATGCTTATTTTTTCTTCTTCTTCTTCTTCTCCTCTGGCCATAAAGTCAAATTAGCCCACGTTGTGACAAAGGAAAATCCTTATGGTTTCGACACTACATTGCACCTGCTTTTTAAGTGTTTCTGGACCACATCTTAAACCACCTACGAGTGTTGGTGAAGTTGGATAACAATGCAGAATTTGCTCTAAAAATAGCAGCATTCCATGTAACCATGTCATCAAACACAGAATGTCATGAATCATGCAGTACATCAGTTGTTATGTGACCAGTACGAATAGTGTTAGAGTGACTGTACTTGTTGAACAGGTCAAGCAGCGGGTTATATTACAATTCTATAACTTTTTAACACAGAAAAGGGAGGTTGCAGCATCTGCGATTGAGATTGAGTAATGACCATTATGATGTGATTTACTGACCCTCCATTTCATTGTTTTTCCAATATTCACTGTCAAACCACAGAAGGAGAAGGGACTCCAAGTGAATACTGGCTATTATGCTGAATTCATAGGAAGAAGAGGAAAAACATAATGGCTCCTTGGCTTATCCCATGAAGTCTAAAATCACCACAGGCAGGTTATTTGGAGCTGCAACCCTCCCTCTGACTCCATTAAACTATCTCATCTCTCAGACAGATTCTATCTTGAATAGTGCGGCCAGTTATTCCAATGCCTGCACCCATTTCCACATGTAGCAACTGAACCAGTAATGGCGTTCATCATAATATGATGCAAAACCATGGGCTGGATTTTGATTGTCCTATAAAATTAGTATTCAGATTTTTATGGACCATATATGTGCAGGCCATTGCTTTTAATGATAAGTTCTTTGCTTTTTTATGGTTTGTTGCATTTTAATGCCTATAGAACTTTTGTTATATCCTATCATATTCTTTTAATCTTGTGAATGTTGTGAATGAACAGCACTGAGCACTTGGTTTTCCAGTAGAAAAATCTGCTTTGGAAAAAAGCGATGCTATGGATTTTACTGTATTTCTATTCAAATATGGTTTGCATACATGGCGATTCATATTACATTTTCCAGTGCTGTGATATGTAAATATGTGGACAAGCTCAGAAATTAAACAATGTGTGCTGCATATGGGTGGCACACCCTCTTTTGGGTCCAGTTATAGCTACAATGCTACAGGTGCTGGTTTCTGTTAATAAATGCAAGCTTAGCTTTATAGGATTCTATGTGTTGCTTTAAACAATGTATGTGTTTGTGCTTTGATGTGCTAAATGTATTGGAATTTCAGAGGAAATTGGTTGTACCAGTTTCCAGTTAAAATGTTTCCTTAAAACCTTCATTAAGCTGTTTCGTTTGAGTAAAAAAGTAGTAATAAAGTAAGTGGTCTGACTGACTGACTCAACAGTGCTAAACAGTATATTATCTTGTGAAGTAAAAAAAAAAAAGAAAAACAAGGTGGAGCAGCATGTGGAAACGGAATATTCTTTACGGTAACAAAAAGGGCCAGAGTTCTCCACTGCCTCAGCATTGTGAAGGTTCCTGATGTGCAAGGATTTGGTGGAGTTTTTCCTGTTCTGTATCTTTTAAGAGGGGGAGCCCCAATGATTTCCTCTTACTCAGACATAGCTCACCACACTACGGCCATGGACTCTAACTGGAAACCAGAAGTGCAATGCTAAAAAAAAAATCAGAACTCCTTTGAATCATGATGCAATCTAATATTAGGTGCGGACACTGACATTGTTTGCTGCTTTTAAAACAGTCTAAGGCTAAAATATATGACCTTAATAGATAAACACAGCTATTTCCTCTCAAACAAAACAATCAAATCCTTGAACTGAATAAGTATGATCGAATATTTAGCCATGGCGTTTACTGCAAAGGAAGCTGCTCATGCTGACGTTTCCTGCAACCCAGGCTTCATGGAAGATTTAACAGCAACACAAGTCATGTCTTGGTCTTTGTTTCTGGAATCGGAATCTTGCCACTCCCAGTGAGAAAGCACCCACTTATCGTTGAGTCAAATGTTTAGCTCATAACTTTTCCTGTGAACGTGTGTGGAAAGACTATTAATATCATTAGCCTCTCCTATCATGATTACATAAAATGTATGTAGTCTCTGAAGTATTTTTTTCCCCAAACAACATTTCAAATCTCTGCAAATACAATTTAGATGGATAGAGTAAACTGTTGCAAGTGTCACAGCTACTTGATGCAGGGGCTCTTGCTCCTCAACGGACGACTGATCGGTCATTAAAGCATTCCTGTGACCAGTTGTGTATCATTTAGCATAATTTTTTAACATTTTTATATTAGGAAAATTCCCATCAGTTACAGAGGTGATGATTCACCTGATCACTAAATTTCTGCTTTCTTTAGCTGGAAGGTAGAAAACTCAGGTTGTGTTCACACCTAATAGTCCGTCAGACTCAGTTCAATTGGGGGTAGCAACAAACCAAACCTTTTGAATAACGTATTCCCCTCCTCGCCTGAGGCAGCGCTGCATCAAGGGTTAATGAAGGAGAAGACAAACACTGAACAAGAAAAGTCGCTCATCTCTTGGTTAATGCAGGGCAACTTTTGTCTCCGCCACATAAGAGCAAAACAAGGAGCTGCATCAAATCCTATCGGTCTCTGTTTTTTAATTTTGTTTGAACATACTACACATAATATGTGGCTATTGATCTACATGTGCGTATGTTTTGGTTGTGTTTACCCACAGTGCCTTGCGTCACTTGAAGCGAACTGAGACATAAGTTTTTAGGCAGACCAGAGTTCGCTTCTTTCACGCTGCTTTGAATGTGACTCAGATCACAATTGTTCTGCCTGAATCTAATCAGGTCAATAAACTGCTGCTGCTTCAAGTTTGTGTTACTCCGTCTGTAGCAAGTAGCATGCCAACATGCCAAAATGGTTACTGACTGTCCTTTTTATAGACACGTGCAGTATTAGCGACAGTCTGTACAAACGGATGAGAAATAAAACTATAAATTGGTGCTCAGGGTGGCCCAGCCATGTGACCGAAGCTGTCCGAACCATGGGCCCAACCTGTCAGGTTCTGTTTGGTCCTGGCAGGCGCCGATGGATTATCCATGCTCTGGATTTGCACTTACCACTAACCACAAAATACAGTTGGAGGGCCGTGGCCGTGGCGTGCTCTGATTATGCAATAAACTGCAGGCTTGATACAAGGACCGTAAAAATGAAGAGGCACAGCATGCAGTACTCACAACCTGGCACAGTCACTGTTTACGTTACGCTTGCAAATGTGTGGACATGTGCCCTTTAATGTCTTACACAGCTCTCCTTATAAGTTACTGCGTTTCGAGATGTTTGCCGTTCTTCACTAATCGAGGTGAAGAGTAAAAAGAATCATCTTGGCACTGCTGCTTCTGCTTTAATACAAATTCACCAACAAAGTGACCAATGAATTCTTAGAAGCATGGACATAATATTGTCCAGACGTAATATTTCTCACTCTTATTCCCTCTAAACATCCCACCATACCATCACCTACTATGTGTGAGTGTGTCTCCGAGTGTGTTTGTGTGGGTGGATGAGTGTGTGTGTGTGTGTGTGTGTATGTGTGTGTGTGTGGGGGTTGCATACAAGCATAATTGGACTTGACTACAGTTCTCTGAAGCACATTAACACAGAGCCCACAGTGTACCAGGTTCTACAGAGGGCAACACAGCTGCACAAAAACAGGTACATGGAAAACCGAGCTGACAGAAAACAGAAACGCCTGAACAGAACAACATGGAGTGCTTATACCAGCAGGGGAGGTGTCTCCATCCATGAGCATGCACCACCACCAAAAAGAAAGAAACAAAAACTCACCCAGCAGAATCCAGCAAGATGAAAGTTGATCATCAGCCCGCTTGCTATTGGATTTCTGTGCCGCGTTACGATGAGGGGCCATTACTTCACATTAGGAACTAAAAAACAAAAGATTCACAAGCAGTTCTGGTAGGAAGAGCGATAGTAATTGAGTCTTACATTTGGCACAGGGTGTCCCCAAGTAAATCAGCTTGGTTTGACTATCACAGGATGTGAGTATGTGTGTGCACACATTGTTTCTCTCTTGTGTGTGTGTGTGCGTGCGTGTGCGTGCACTCACAGTGGCTGATTAGTAACTCCACTAATTATTCAGAACACCTGTGCAAACTCGTGACTGAGAGGGCTGATTGGCACACCTCTGCGGAGGCTTGTGCTGGTGCTGGGCAGTCACTTTTACTTTTTCTAGTGGTACGGAGGTGACACAGGTGGTGATGATTGCCGAGGGTGAGGCTGGCATTGATCGAGACGATGTGGAGCATGTGACACATGCAGCAGCAGCAGCAGCAATGGTGTTTGTGAGGGACTGCAGGATACGCCAGCAGAGATGCCAGGGGCTGGAGGGTGATAACCACCAAGATTAGGGGAGGGGACAATCATTAGGAGACAAGACACAGCCACTAGATGAACGGATACCAAGTCTGAGGATTACTTGATTGCTTGCTCTTCAAATCCAGGGATTTGGGGTCTCAAACAGAAACTTGTGTGATTTAACGTGACTTCAGAATATAAAAAGACATGGTGGTGGACTGTCTGTGTCGTCGGGTAAAAGCTGTTTTGTGTGGGTGATGTTTTGCGATGAGAAAATCAAAAAGTCATGGCTGAGAAGGCCAAATCAACTAACCCTGCACAATTTACGGTTATAAACAAAAGTACAAAAGGTCTGTTTCCTGGTCAACTCACGCCTCAATCGCATGTTTAACACTTCAAATTTGAAATTGGGGGAGACTGATGCATTCGATGACCTCTCACACCACGTAATAATAATGATTTGGCCAAATAATCTGTTCAAAACAGCCTTTTTCAGAAAGGTTTTATGTTTATTTTATTTTAGGATTTTAAAATAAACAATCACCATTCTCATACTGCATCCTGAGTGTTGTTTGGGCAGAGCGCTCCCCAGCAGAACTGGTTGTGAGTATTTATTTACGTGGGTGCTCACCTTTAGCCACCTTTACATGACTTTTGGTGTGTTAGTTGTTAAAAGGAAAGAAAAATGGTGCACATTTATCATTACATTGTGCTTCATCTTTCAGACAAGCTGCAATTAGGGCTACCTGGTTCCAGATCAGTATCAATGACTCCATTATGATTAACAAAGAACAGCGAGGTTCCAGTAATGGTGTGTCATTTTTAAGTCAGCCCTCGTCTTGCCTGGTTCAACAGATATGAATCACTGACCAAGTCTCAGTTTTTCAGTGATTCAAATCAATTGTTTTTTTCTGAGCCGCATCTGTGAGGCTGTTGGGAGTCTGCTTAATGGAAATGTTTGCCATCTGTGTGGACAGTTCACGGGCACACGATTGCAGACAACTGAGGCTGGGTAAACAGAAGAGAGTGAATATTTGGTGTTTGTGTGATGGTCCTTACAAACATGACCGTCATCGCCCTGTAACAAGGAAAACATTTTTGTTTTGTTTTTCAAACTACAGAAACAACATATTATTGATAATACATATTGTTTCGTTGACATTAAAAAGTGACTACCAGTGGGATAGACACATGTATATCACGGGTTTGCCTTAAATAGCGACCCTTTCCAAACAAGTGATGACTAACATGAACACAATTTCAAAGTCCCGTAATAGCAGGGTTTCCTCCCATTAAAAGGGAGTTTACACTGAAGTGCTTGCTCATTGTGTGAACTGTTGGGTTTCTCCTGCTTTGATAATGTAATTTAATATGCATTCTAACATTTTAATCCATCCTGACAACACTGTACTTGCATTTGCTTAAACCAATTAAACCAGTTAAATTGTTTTAACATTGTTTTAACATTGTACCATGAACCAGGTCTACCTCTGCAGGGCAGAAGTCCAGCGTGTATCCTGTGGTTCGGTCCATAAAGTGGAAAGAGTTTTATCCAATGTAAGTCCAGTCAAAAATCATGAAGAAGCACTTCCGTGGAGTAATGGTGAATGAGGTGCCTTGCTCATGGACACACAAGCCCTTGACCCTTCACAGGATTTGAACCGGCAACTTTCCAGTCACTTATCCAATTTCTTTTCTTCTTGACCATGGGTTGTGTTAGACACTTTTTAAACATCATTTTTTGTGACCAAATATCTTTTTGAGGCATAATCTGAACAGATTGGTGCTTTTGTTATTTGGGGAAATGTTTTGCATAAAATGTTGATTATTGAACGTCTGTACACTGTAAAAAGAAAATGGATTTGTCAAAATTCTGTGTCTGGTGGGTGTTTAAAGACAAACCATGTGGTGAAGTGACGCTCATGTTGCTGTCAGCAGTGGTTTCTTTAAAATAAACAGATGAATATAGAAAAAAAAGACCCACAGCTCTACAGATCTCAAGGCACCTTTAGAAGCTGCGCTGGCATCAGCGGAGAATCCCAGGAAAAGACAACAGAGCAAAAAGCTGCATTGCTTGACTGACAGGTGAACTCTGTGAAGTACGGCACAGAATCACCGCAGCGTTGAACGCTTCACACCAGCGTTGCTGCCAGAATGACAAAATAAGGATCTTGTGGATTTTGTGGAACACTTGAACTTTTAACCAGATGAGCACAAACAGACAGAGAAACCAAATGAAGTGCATTTCTTTCAGCATGTTATATCGTCATTGCTGCCATAACCATATGGTCATGAAACCAGAGTGAAGCTACACATTCTGTGATTACACACATGGTTGTGATTAAGCTCATGCCAGTCCGGCTAGCCTCTTGTGGCTAGACCTCGTGGTAGTCACACCAGTCTCACTGAAGTCAGCGCCAACTATGGTTAGTGTTACAGAAGAGGGTTTGAACCTGACACAGCCGTGTCTTTACAGAACCAGTGCTAAAACCGTCTGGTAAGCTGTATGGATATGTGCTGGATGATGGTGAAAGTCAGATTAGTCTAATATCATTGTCTGAGTAACAGTTTCCAAAGATGTTAAGAGCAGTTTGATGAGCTTTTTCCTGCTGTCCGTTTTCCTGCCTAAAGGTTGTGGTTCACCAAGGAGGGCGGGACCAGAGAGTTTGATTTCTTTGCGACAGGCATCGAGTCAAGTGAAGTGATGCAGGCTGGCATATTCATCCAAGATTGTGGTGGCTGGATATGTGCTGATTTGCAGAGGCACATTAACATTTCCTCTCCTAAAATAGACACTTCGTGAGAAATTTATAGTCTTTCTTTTCCAATTTTTTTTTTTTTTAGTTTTGGCCAGCAAAAGGATGACAGACAAACATTTTTATATTGATTAACTGCACCACCATGGCAGACACATGTACCAAACCAAAATGTAAGTTTGTGAGGTTCAGACTTGGCAGGAAAAACGGAGCCAAAATTGAAACTTCTGTTTGGATTCTGATTCTAAAGAATGCCTTACCCTACAGAGCCAGTTCAGCTGCTATCTTCCAAAAGTGCCCAGGTTATAAGTAATAACTAACAAGGATAACACTAAATAGTTGGGGGAGCGCAGAGATTATTCTGATGAAACTCTGAACAGTTTTTGCTTTAGTGAAACTGCTTGTAACACTTGCAAGTAGACACAGGTCTCCTGCCAAAGAGGTTGGGAAAATCCTGTAGCTGAAATAGTTTGGAAATCCTGAAAACGACAGTTAATTTCTACTTTTGTTATTATACATACAGTATATTGTGTTCACTTTGTTTTAATTCTGTGAAACGAATTGCTTGCTGTTTTATTTAGTTATTGATCAAGATTAAATGTGATATCTCTCCACAATAACCAGTAACAGTTACTCTAATTGCCATTGATGTGTATTATAATGTTATAGTGTTACAGTGACAACACATACCTTTTCTTTTGGCTCTTAGTTGCCCATAACTCTGAGAACATCAGTGAAACAAGGGAAGTGTGGATCATACAAACCGGAAAATATATCAACAGCTCAGATGAACACTATTATCTGCTTCCAGGCAGTTTTGTTAAAGCCATATTCAATAAGAAATACACCCTATGCATTCTCCTCATAAGGAAAAAGCAATGGAAAAGGCAATGAAGAAAAAATATGGGTAATTAAATCTAGAAGCTGATTACAAAACAAATCACTAAGGGGAAAGTTGCTTGGTTATTACTTAGTGAGGTGACATGTTTCCTGCAGTGTTGCCAACTACTTTCAATGGAAAGTGGTTAAAGCCAACCTGACAAGTCACTAGAGGTCACCAGAACACATCATATGCTAATTAGCATATATAATAGCATTTGTGACATCATCGAGCTGTATTTGCATAGCTCTCCGTGTTATATGTGCCTTTTGATTATATTTTTTCAGCTATATTTGCATGTAAACTTCTTTCTCACAGAAGAATGGGTGTTGAAGATTAACCATGAAATTGAAGCAACACTACTTTACTTGATAAACACAACAGATTAGTGATTGTTATAGCACATTCATTCATTGATTTCATTTAGCAACCAGTGGTGTCACCCCCTAATGGACATTCAGCAGAATACAGGTCTCCAGCTCTTCTGCAGTGGTGTCTCTGGACACATTTCATTCAATAAATCAATTCCTCACTATAGTGCATGTGTACTAGGACAAGGACAATAGTCCAATTAACCAACATAGTCAAGTTACAATCATAGTTCAATGTGACTGTGCATGGAAACATACTGACTACAATGAAAGATGTCTCCATTTCTGTGATGAACTATATCTTCCATTGCTTCATTTGACATTGTTTGCTTTTTTTTATTGACATTGTCTTCAAGGGCCAATTAATTTTCATTGATCAATGTTTTACTTTGTCACTTGTCTCTGCAAATAAACTGATCCATTATTTGCCTGATGATCTACATGTCTTCCAAACGGTGCAACCAGTGAAATTTATGTGACAACTCAATGAGTCAATTTCATCATTTATCAGGACACCGCAACAGAAAAAAACTGATATCAATCCAAACTCTGGCAGTAATGATAATTTACTAACTCCTCACTATGATTTTGATGCAGCGCAGCCCAGAATTACGTGATCTGAACTGATAGTCTTGCTTTTCAGTAATGCTATGCCTTTTATTTTGCGCCAAATTGCATTACAGTTACATGTCTGCAGGGTGTTTATTAGGAACCATTATTGAATTTCAAGCCCTTTATTTAGTTCAAATCAACATCCACACCCAGAACAAATGGTCTACCTCAAATGACTCTCCAAACAGATCACACAGGATGAGCGCAGGTCTCAAACTGTGTTTCCTATAACCTTTGATAGCCCTCCAGGGAGCCGCTCCCTGTCAAGTGTTTCAGCAGATCAAAGACAGCGCAAAAGTGTTCATGTTTTTCCTTGCTGCGTTTCCTGTCCAGTCAGTTGACCAAATGATTTCAGCTCAAAATGAATAAAAATAGCAAAGAAAAAAAGTGTATCACTCTTTATCTACCCACTAGGGGCACTTAAGTGTAATTCTGGTGCCTGTCCCAAACATGGATAAACGGAGAGGGTTGTGTCAGTCAGGGGATCCAGCAACAAATCAACAAATATAGAAAAATAACTCACGGTGTGACCCCAGATACTGGGAGCAGCCAAAGGAGAAATTAGACAGTGTAGTATTATATATCGCCAGCATTGGTTGTTAGAGTTTAAATAGTATTATCTTTCGCATTTATCTATTTATGGGAACTTAATATCAGTCTTTTAAATCTGAGAATTTCTTTGACAGAAACGAGGCACACTGGTTTTAGTTAGACAAATATTTCTCTTAACTGAAGCACATTTCTGTGTTTTAGTAACACCTTAACAGAAAGCACATAAAGCACCACATTTGTTGCTGAAAGACATATGGGCTAAAGAGGCAACCTACCATAGATTGTGCTTTATTAAATCACATCCTCGGGCATTATAGTTTCCTAACTCTTCTCCCTTGTGTATTTCTCCTTAGATGCCAGCTTGAAGTTAATAAGCCAGAAAATTTGGCGGTTCTTTGGCTTGCACACTTAGGTTTTATTCAGCCAATGGGATTATGTAAAAAAAAAAAAAAATGTTTGTATCGTATGACTACAGCTTGTAGCTGAACAAGGGTGATTGTGTAGCAATGTGAATCCCCAAGGGTCTGTTTGTCTGTCATATTCCCGGAGAGAGAAGACGGATTGTGAGGAGGCAGGAGAAACTCCTCCAGGAGGATATGACAGGGCAGGAGACAACATGACAAAGGCAGCAGAAACTCCTGAAGAACATGGCCGACGGCCAAGAGTAGTTTGGCGGACTACAACTGACACAGCACTTGAAGCACTCACTGGAGCAGCCCTTAATGTTTATTAGGACTTTGCACTGAAACAACTGTGTATGTAAACAGTGCACACACACACACACATCAAATGACATGTAATGTAATGTAACATCATGTTGCTGCCAGACATGACAATTTCCTTAAAAACCTACATACTTGCCGAGTCTATAGTATATTTGGCATTTAAAGCACCACGCAACCACAAGGGATGCTGCTATAAATACAGTTTTGAATCCACACCAGAGCAGACCAGATATTGCACACAAAAAGTATAGCATCCAATCCAAAGTGCAAATGTGGTATTAAATTAAATATGCACTGATTACATTAATGAACAGCAGTTTTTTTCCAGTGTGAGTGTGTGTGTGTGTATAATTTGCGCAAAGTCCAGTCCCTGAGCAGCTCTAAAATTGTGTTATTGTCATTATCCCGAGTTTAGGAGACTGACAGCTGTGTGAACGAAGCTGTTCTTCAGTCTACATGCTTGGGGAGCAGAGGTTTCTGTACCTCGTTCTTGAGGGGAGCAGAGAGAGGGTCTGTGGTTTGGGTGGGGGGAGTCTTTTATGATGCCATGAGCTTTTCTCCGGATGCTCTTCCTGGCTAATTTTGGCGATGGAGGGGAGTTTGGGCACCAATGATGTTTTGGACAGTTTCAACTACCCGCTGCAGAACCTTCCTATCAGCTGCCGTGCAGTTGCTGTGCCACAGTGTGATGCAGCTTGTTAAGATGCTCTCCATGGTGCATCTGTACAAGTTTGGTAGAGTTCTGATAGAAAGCAGAGATTTCTTTAATGTCCAGAGAAAGTGCAGCCATGTCTGTGCCTTTCTTTACCAGACTGTATGTGTTGTCTCCAGCTTCCTGGAGATGCACTCCACCTTGCTCTCTTTGATGGTGTGTAAGCCACCTGTAGTGCACAATAAGCTCCTTGGTCGTCTTAGTGTTGAGGGTCAGATTGCTGTTTCCACACCAATCAGCCAGATGTTCCAACTCCTCTCTGTGAACTTCACGAGGTTTGATTAATGCACATGGATGCAGTCGTAGGTTAACAGTGAATCAAGGAGATGTCTGAGCATGCAGCCTTGAGGAGCCCCCATGTTTGGCATCTGTGTGGAGGAGCTTTGGCTGTCTACAGACTGGGGTCTGTGGTTTATAGACTATTTTAATTCTACAACCATCAAACAGTTCCATATAACCACAACCTATATCCTCAAAATTAAGTGACAACTCTAAAATCATGATACAATAAGTAAAACCATGCACACACTACTACTACACATTTGAAATAGCATTAGTTCTCATGAGAACTTAATCAAATATATAAAGAATGAAAATAAACAACTGCAGATTTGGGTAGCTGTGACTTATCATGTTAAATCATATTGCCAGAAAACAACACCATCTGGACTTTCACTGTAAATATTAACATTCGCAGCACAAATGGCTCTACATTGTAACCTAAACAAGGAGGAGAATAAAATTCACCTGGTGTCTATAAGTGACAGAAATGATATCTAAAATATAAAGCTATTGTTCGTTGATTACCGACTGAGTGCTCTGACGAACTACTTAAACTTAAACTGGGAATAAGGCAGTGTGATCCAAATGAATCAGTATCTTAGTTAATACTGTTTGTTGCCTTACATACACGTTAAAGAATCAAATACATTATGCATGATATGGGTTGACCTAAGCTGTGCACATTTTGTGATGAACACATCAATGATTTCTGAAATGTATCAGATATGCCCCTAAAAAGAGTTCCAAACATTACTCATTTTCTTTTCCACAAAATAATTGCAAAAAGAGCTTCATGGCAGAATCTATGACTTCTGAGTTTTTAGAGGTTGGGTTACTTTTTAGGTTTGATGAGTTTTGCAACCCTGACTACAACGTTTTAAAGAGGACACACATATAGTGGTGGATCAGGGTCCTATTAAAGGTGAAACATCACAGGACACACAGTCAGTGGTGATGTCAATGGTCAGGTGACACAGTGAGGTAAGGTAAGCTAACATTAGCTCACAGTGACAAAGGAGCAATGCTGTCACCAAACTGCTTCATGGCTAATTACGTGCCAAAGGAACATCACCACTCCAGTGGCTGACACAACCATCCAGTTCCGTATTGTTTTAGGAAGCAAATGTCCACTTCGACCTGGTAGTGCAGCGACAAATGATGGCAGCGATTTAGGGAAATGCTCCTCCCAGATGTGAGGGCAGCTTCAGGTCTTTTAAAATGAATAAGTCCTGCTGTTACAGCCACCCACTCAACATCCACCGAAAGGTTTCCCTTCTCCTCCACAAGTATATTGCTTATTTGGAGAGCCTAATAACGATTCTTCAGGGTGGCGGGGTGGCCTAGTGGTTACAGTGACCATCCCATCATGTAAAGGACAAGAGGTCAATTGCAGTAACAGCCACACATCCTGGCCAAAGATCCCTCTGCAAGATCCTGAAACCACTCACTCAGTCAGCTGGAAGTCACTCTGGATATGACTGCTCACCACATGTTAACATGCTCTAAATTAAGTGGAGTGTTTTTGAAATTTTCATTTTAAATCCAGAACGTCAGGCCCTAAAGAAACATTGTGACTCATAGAGCAGATAAACATGCAAAAAGAATTTATCACAACGTGTGCGGTTACCAAATATTAATACCACAACTCATTGATGAGAAAGACACACTTTGTGGAACTGGAGTTCAGCGGCGAACTAGGTGAAGGAATAAGAAAAACAATGTAGGCATGATTTTGGATGGAATAAGATAATGTCTTTATAATATGTTGCATAGCTCAATGTCATAGTGGAACAAAAATAATGGAAGCAGACATGATCTTGCCTTAAACTTGATGGTAATGTTCCCAGTATGAGGGAAAATTAAACTTTCCCCAGAAGGCAGTGGGTACAAGCATATTATACAACACTGTCATAATTTTTGTATAACACAAAATGATGTAGGAGATAACAAAGGTATGCAATCTATAACTGGACAACAGATACATTCACATCGACACTACATACAAATAAGATCATCCAACCTAGCATATAGCAAGCATATAGTCAGACTGTAGGAATTAACGCATTTTATATTCAGTCAAAATCCATAAGGTCCCTTAGGCCCTCTGTATGAATTGCCTATTGAACAAGATGTGAGTAAATTCCTGGGAAGTTCTGGAAAAACAAATTTCTGACTGCAGCACAAGTGTTGACACTTTACCGCTGCTTGAATGCCTTTAGGAAGACAAGTAAACTAAGCAATCCGAGCTGGGATACTTACGCAGCTGCTACAATAAGATAAACAGAACATTTCTACAAGTCAGAATATGTGAGAAGCTAAACTAGATTGACAGGTAATCAACAAAGTAATCATTACAGTGCTCATCTTACACACCAACAGCCAAGCAAAGGAGTGTGGTGTACATTTTTAGAAATGCAAGATTGATGTCTACCTGTAATCACTGTGCCAGCAAAATGTCACTTTGTAATTTCAAAGCCTTGGGGTCCTCTAGAGGAAAAAATTATGATAACAAGAAATCTTCCAATGTTTCATAAGAAGGAGTCAAGAAGCATCACAAAATATTGCTGACTCTAATTGATATTTAAAGCAAACAATAATACACAGGGTATGTAAGAATACAACTAATCAAACAGCAGCCATAGTAAATAATAAGTAATTAGTTATTGAATGATGGCTGATTACATATTCATAGTCATACAGATTAGCAGTTAAAATCAAGTTTCAACAGTTCCTGCCTCCGTTTGTCTGGGGTGCAGAATTTTGATATTTCACTTACTTATACTGTCACTTACTTAAACACACATACAAAACACAGCAGGATGCGCCCCTGAATCACTGTGAAACAACAGAAAACTCACAGCAGAACAAGCAGGATGTATGAGTTGGCCAATTACGAGCATACCGTTGATTTGTGGGACATCACATATACAAATCCTTCAAATTAGTCGATGATGGAAAAAAGCTGACAAAACAGGAGATGAAAGCAAATACGGATGGAAAAAGTGTAAAGTGGGCCCACACCATTGAGTATAATACCTCCAACATGGACTTTATGGCCAGTCCTTAATTTGATTCAGTCTTAAGATCTGAAACAATCAGTGCCAGTCTTCTCTTTAAGGATGACTGGAAAAACCCACCCAATGGGAATGTGAGTCTGCTTAACAACATGGAGATGCAAAAACAAGCTCAGAAGCTCAGAAGTCAAGCTTAAACATCAGGAAGAAAAAGACCTGACAATGCACACGCACACACACCTGTAGCCACCAGAATGGGAAAGGGGAAGCATAACAGTGTAGACAAGACCTCCACTAAAAATACACTTCATCATAATTAACAGGATTAGCTTACACTTGAGAAGTCTATACGGCTGTGCAATATGTGAAACTCTTACTAGCTAGTTAAAATATGATGGAAACTTGTTCCCCAACCTCACTTCCATGGCCAGTTTAACAGCTTTTCCATGGGAACACTCCCCAGTATATCCCAGCAGCTGGACGGGAGCCAAGAGATGCAAGAGGTTTGAATTTGGGCTAGGGCGAAACCTCCATTACGCTGGTGAACTCAGCACGGCAGTAAAGCCTCCATGTGCTTCACTCCTTCTTACTGTGAGAGCCCTGTGAACGTGTCAGGCCTGTAAGACACAGCTGCCTGCTCTACAGTACGACAACCATAATGGACCCTCGACGTCTCAGTATGCGGTGTTCATTCAAGGAAAAAAAAACGGGTGGGAAACATGACTGCTTACCTTTCAGTTGCTGCAGTTAGATTCTATGTGTTTCCCAGTGCTGGTCCTCATGGAGCCACTGCCCCACCCCCAACCTCTGCTACAACACACCTGATTCAAATGAAGGGTCGTTATCAGGCTATGCAGTGCTTGATGATGAGCTGACCATTTGATTCAGGTGTGTTGGAGCAGGGCAACATCTAAAACATGCAGGGTAGTGTTTCCCAACCCTGGTCCTCAGGGAACACTGTAGGTCCTATACCACAAGTTTGGAACTCTGTGGAATTAACTCGATGCTTGTGCAGGTTGTGCTATTTTGGATTAGCTTGGTACTGACTTAATTTTAATTCCTTCCACTACTTCTATCTAATTTTCTAAAAAAAATGTCCCTCGTAAAAATTGTATAAGAATCTTTTACGTGAGCTGCATTAGCCAAAAAGGATTAAACAGAATGAAAAGTACAGAACACATTTTCTCATGCTGGGCATTGTGTGGAAATTTTATGCAAATATTTGTTTACAATTTCTCTCGAAAACAACTTGATTAAATGGGTTTCTGGGTTAGCCACAAACTTACAAAACTACAGTAGTTTCCTTTTATGCTTTTTTTTTTCTTCAGGTGTAAAGTAATTACTTTGAAATAAAGTTGCAATGAAGGAGACACAAAAATAAGCTCCCGTCCTCCATTACTGCACCATTTAAGAAGCACAGGTGTTAATCATAATAATATCAATGACACTAATTGTGCCTTTATTCATATTATTACTTTATTACAATATTCATTCATTCACTGTCTACCAGTTTATCCTCCACATGCCAAGAATCACTCATTCACTCTCAACATTCACACTTATGGTCAATTAACCTCTGCAGGAAACTAGAGAACCCGGAAAAATCACACAAAAAAACACACGGCGGAGCAGATCTATTAGTGATATTCCACTAACAAATGAATTTTCTTATTTTCTTTTCTTTTATTACAACAGAAATATAAATAGTAGTTTATTTATTTAATTTGACAGGAAGACATAATAAATCCCAGTAGCCATTAATCACTTCTTACCAGCTTATGTTTATTCTGGCCTTTTCCACGCACAGGTGATACTCGTAATATAAATGATGGCTGCGTTCACTTCATGTAAGTCAAGACAGTGTGTGCCAGTGAGCCAGAATGCACCCTAAGACTCAAGCCATCATTCATTTAATTATTTACACCTGTGCTTTTCTTACTCCGGCCTGTTCATTCAGGTCTCATTGTGCGTAGATCAAGAGAATATGAATAATATGAGCTGTCTCTCTGCTTCATCAAATACTGTTTGGCTCTCATCAACATTTGCCAAACTGCAAATGAAATCAGGACATAAATTCAGGGCAATACGACAGCTGGTAGAACGCCAGAGCGTATGGCTTCACTGGTTATGACTATTTCGGGGTTTTTATGGACTGCACTCTATAGCCGTGAGCGAGACTTTATGTTAAGTTACTGCCCAGTAGTTCACTGAGCTGCTTCTATTCGCCACCCCACCTAAGTTTGCCTCAACTGTAATCCTAGAATTACCTCACTCGCCAGGTGACGGCATGTTTGTGGTTATTAGTCTATATAAGGGTCACAGAAATCGTCAGATTAAATCTTTGAACAGAACACTGACCACTCTGTCTGGAACTGTCTTTGACCTCTGAAATATAGCGCAGACAGAGAGGTCACCCAGGAGTCATGGTTTAGTTCATTCACAGCCAGAATATCGTATGTGACAGGAGTTTATGAGAGGTGCTTAACACTGCTTGACGGAAAGCCTGAGTTTTCCTTTAATGTAGCAAATCAGACGCTCTTTCGCAGCACTTGGGTTACTGTCTCCCCATCCTTTCTCATTTTTGGGCTCAGCTGTGGAGGCGCACTGTGTGAAAAGGGATCTTTATTGAATTAAGCTCCTGCCTGTAAAGTTAACTGCCATCGAGCTATTAACTTTTCTCTCTCAGGTCTAAGGCCAACAGGTTTCTCTTGATGGGTGTCCAGGCCTCAGGCTTGTCACTCTGCAGTGCGTTTATATGCAGTCACACAAAGGTAAATCAGGCATGCGCTTTGGTAAATCATGCAGTTAAATCACACAAACAACACGGAGCAATAGTACATCTGCGAGATCATACAGTGTAAAAATCCTGTGCATAATAAATGAAACTTGAGGCAAACGAGTCGACGAGCCAAACCCAGACTCTTAAACATTATGAATGTGTTGTATTCATGGACACAAATACTCGCTGCACAAAAGTGACACAATATGCAAATCACACACATGCTGTAAATACAAAGAGTCTGTATTTTGCTCTGTGCTAACTTGCTCAATACAGACCTGTGTGGCCTTTGCGCAGGTCCACCTATCTTGACGTCATAGATCACCCGCTAAATAGCAGGCACATGGGAGTTAGGAGTGAGGGTTATTTTGAAAACCCCATTGCCAGACTGGCTTGGTTTGTCTGATTTGAGTTAGACCTCACATCACCACCACGCCACTGATTTGAAATTGCTTTGGTGTGCAAGTGGCTATCACAGCTCCAAGTGGCAGCTTAACTCCTAAATACAGGTTTCAGTGAAAGGCAAAGCCATAATGGCTCCTCATTTCCAGGCAGCCGGAACATTCCCTCACTTTTCCAAAAGTTTGTTCTTTTTCACCAAGAGAATCAAGTCATTTGCCAACATAGGTTATGGTGACATGAAAAACAAATCTGTCACTTGTATGAACAAAAACAATAATCCACCACTCTCATGGAGTGACTGTAATAGGTGTCTTTTACCGTAACCACTCAGTGAAATTAAGATCATAAAAGGAACATTTTGTGCACAGTGCAAAGTTTGATAGAGGCAATTTTTTATTAAGGTTTATTTTTTATTAAGTGCTTATCTGCTCAGGGCAACTCACAGCTGCATGCTCACAAGCACCTTATCATCCTCAAGGAAGGAAAGTGTTTTCTGATAAACCCAGGATACCTCCAGGATATAACATCAGTTATCCAGATACACAGGCTGACACTTGCAATACACCAGCCTACAGCTCTATTGGTTACATGCATTCATATACAGCATGCATGTATATTATGGGATAGTTTGTCATTGTATTGCTCCAGGAGCAGGAATAAATCCTTGATTCAGGATTTTATGATTGGGGTTAGTTAACATGGAAAAGATATTGCACTTGATTAGTGGCTTGCAACAAAAAAAGAATTGCCAACTATTTCAACAAGAAATTAATTATTTAAGCCTCTTTTTTTTTGTTTTAGCTTTTAAGACTTAAGGTGAACATTTCCGGTTTGTCCTCAGCAATAGTTAGATTCTTTTGTGATGGTTTGAATAAAACAAAGGATTTGAAAGCTCCTCCTTGAACTCCGGATATTGAAAATGAATTGCTCAATTAATTGACAAAACAATCCAGATTAATCATGAATACATTTTAGATTACAAAGCATGCTTTTGTTTGTATGCAAGGCGTTCAAATATGTGTCTGGTTAGCTGGCTGCAGATGTACTTGCAACTATAATTGCAAAAGCATTCCATGATTATTTGCCCTAAATTTAAAACATCCATTTAACTATAATATAATTTGAAAGGCATTAAGCACATACCATTACCAAGGACAAACAGTTCCCTTTAATTCAAAACACCCTATTCTCAATGTTTCTTATCCAGATCTGCACATTTAAAGAGTTCTTCTTTGGCCTTTTGTGAAAAGATGTTAGGTAAAATGTTCAGGTTGTTTGTATGAAGTCCCTCAGGGGGGAGATTTGTTTTGCTTTCTTTGACCCACACAGTACAAACTTGACGAAAAAAACAATCCAAATTTCAAGTTTATAAAATGCAACAAGAAAAAATAAATAAACAGTGTAGTTAAGAATTCAGGAATTGTGCAAACTGATAGCGTTGATTGCACATGGAACAAAGGACAAGATAAGGTCAACTTTAATCATCCCTCAAAGGGGAAATTGACTTGTCACAGCAGCAAAAAAAAAACAGTTATGACAGACGTGTGCAGACAATACATGAAAAAAGGACAAAAAGGCACTAGACCACAGGAAAACGCTCGGAGCTGTAACTGGCTGCCACTCGTGCGGCCACTCGTGCAGCTGCCACTCATGCGGCGCCATCACAATTTGTATCTTTTAGAATTGACTCTGGTGAGCCTGTATCTCTGTCCAGATAGAAGATGAATAACTAAATCCAGAGGTGGAAGCTCACAAATGGACAAGATGGGAAACTTGTCTGACTTGCCATATATCAATTATTTTATGCTCTTCCTTGATGATTTTGTTTTGTCTGATGAAAAACAAAAATCAAAAATCAAGCAGATTGATTGGTAAAAATTGTAACCTCAATACCTTTCCAGTTACTTGATACTAGTGCCTTAAAGTGAAGTGATAAGCAGTAAATGACATTTAGTGGGATTAGTATGACCAGTTAAGTGAGACACTGTGCTGGCACAATGATCAAATGTGTTGTTTTCTTTTACCCACTGTATTTTCAGGTAAATTTTTTTTTATATCAGTACACAAGAATGACTTAATTCTTGCTTCATTACTCAATAAAACACTTTTAAATTACCCTGTCCAAGAGTCTGCGCTTGTTAATTAACTCATTTTGAGCAGCTCCTGGTTAGGAATGTTAGCTTAATGCCCTAAAACCATTTACAGAGCCTTTGAATTTCCTTTGTGGTTGTCCTGCAACACATTCCTTGTTGTTTTTCAAATGCAGCGAAGAAGTGACCTCACGTGACGCATCTGCAGCCTTGGGTTTTAGGTCCAGCTGATTAGGGGTTACATCACGTCCTGCGCGGCAGTTTGTCCTCAGACTTTACAACAGGAATGGTGTTTTTCAGTGGTACTTTTAGTCATTACATTATTACACCTCTGTGTCTCAGCTGGCTCCATGTGTTGTCCCTTGAAATGACGCTAAATGTTTCAGTGGTGCTTGGGAAGTAAATCAGCCCATGTGTTTTCCACAAGAGTTGATGCTTGCTTGCAAGGACTGCTACAATTAATATTAAATCATTTTCGCTCAGTATAAACTTTTTGACATTTGCAACATGTTTTGTGTTTGAGAGAAACCACGTGCAATTGAGCACGGCAGCAGACATAACTCTTCTTTAAGTACCTTCAAAAACAATAAACGACATATTTTTTATCCTCAAGTCTCACTGCAAGTTGTCAAATAAATGAGATATTGGGGAAATGCTGCTCTCAATGACAAAATGATATATAATGAGGGAAACTGTGTGCTGTAGTGAGTCTGTGCAAGATGATTGTACACTTCACTTATGTCAAGCACATTATTTGGTACCTTGATCCAAGATTATATATCTGCGATGACATGTCCTGTTTCCATGTGGTTTTGTCAAGGCTTGTACCACCCAAACCCCAAACATGGGGTTTTTCCACATGGTTTGAAAAACACAAGTGACACACTAGTGTTCGAGTAGCTTAGAAAGACATTTCTGCCACCAAGTATGTGTGGCACACTGAACGCTGGAATAAAAGCCCTTGAAGCCGTCTGTAAATTATTCTCATTTATGATTTTAATAGGTATGGTAACACTGAGGCGGCGTAATAACAACCAGGGAGATCTTACCTCTGAGTAATTATGATGATGATTGAAGCTATTTATAAAAAGAGATGACATTAGTAGGAATATGATGCCACTCCGGTGTTATTGGCTTAATATGAAGGGATGTAAGTGTAATTTGTGCATGTGCTGCTGCAGCCATTTTCGAAACACAAACCCAATAAAAAAAAAAAGCCAGACAGCAGCTCTTATGGTGCAGAAAACAAAATATGCACAAGAATAGTTCCTGACCTAAGAGCGTCTTTCATACGTGCTGTCCTCGCGCCTCCAGATTGGAATGCTTTTTCCAAACGAGACAATGTTACCGCAAAAGGAAGAAGAAGAAAAAAATGACACACATGAAACAATCTGTATTGTGAGTATTTTTGGCAAAAAAAAAGGGTTAAGAATCTGGTTTCAGTGGCTATATGATGATAACATGAGATGTTATAGCTTTTCTTATTTTTTTGCAGATGAAGATATAGATTTTTTTTTAATCACCTCAGTGTCTGCCCAAAAATCATCAGTATATTGTGGTTGTGGAATTTCAATAAAGTGGAAAGTGCATGTTTTGGAATGAGCCATAAAACTTGATTGTTCATATGAACATATTCCACTTGTGGCTTCTTTGTCCTTTGTGTTTGGCTTCATACATGAGTGGCAAAGAATAATATTTTGGTGGAGCTCAGCAGTCTCCATCTGCCAGACTAATGCACCTGCATTACTGACTGGTATTGTGGTTTTAAAACAGGGATTCCTCTGTTATTTCAAATACAGTGTGAGGCCTGGGGATGTTTTTGTGCTCAGATTCTTGTGATTCTGACAAAATAACTTTTTTTAATATGTTGTTGCAAATGAAAATGTTGCCATCATAAATACTGCCTAAGTAAACTGTGATGCATTTGTTAATAAAGACTCATGCTGCAGCAGGAACAATGGCATCAAACAAGTCTAAGGGACTTGGGAAAGAAAATGGGAGTTGGAATCTGTGGTGTGTCATGAATAATACCACGTTTTTTGTTTTGTTTTTTCAAATATAAAACAAAATTCATATCTTACAATGAATATTTCACATATTTACACTTGGTTGTCTCAAGTATACATAACTGACATAATGTGGAACAAGCAAAGGTTAAATGTCATTACTGGCTGATTGTTTATAGGAACATGGATGTGATTTGTAGGTTCATCTGTGGATCCGCCCCCCATTCCAATGGAGAAACTGTGCAAAAAGATTTGTGTGTGTGTGTATGTGTGTGCGTGGTAGAGTTTGTATCCATCTGCTGACAAATACACAAAACAAGATTTGTGGCTCCAGCACAAATCATGTGTTAGTGAAACACAGTGGTGTCCAATTGAGAGTGAATTTTTTTCTGTGCAACTTTCCGAGGAAAAACCACGTGCCAAGAGTATCTGTATCTGTGTGAGGTTTCAAATCTGCAGAATGATACCGAATTTAGGATCATCATACACACACAAATAGCTGCCACCTAATGAAAGGCCACAACTCTCCAGATCAAAAGGGCAAACCCTATTTCCAGAAAATAAGTGCATTGTCATCGTCATATGTGTATATGTACACGAGTGTAATGTAACCATCTGAACTGAAAGTGAGCCTATTGTTGGCACATGCAAAAACATTCAGAGCACTAAAAAGCGTTAAAAATCCCCATGCAATAAAACTGTTATTTATAGGACCATAACAACCTTGTAGTTTGTCTTACACAAACCCTAACAAAAAAAATAAAAAATAAAAAAAAACATTCACTGCAGAAGCCACTCTGCTGGTTTGTATGGCTGCCTGAAGCAAACCAGTGAAGTTGTTTCATTTTTTTTTTTTCAGCCACATAAAAGCTAAGAAACCTATTGATAATTAAGCGCATAAGACGTTGCAGCAAAGGCAGAGGAAGAAAAGACATAGGCGCTCTCAGTAACCCGTGTGATGTAATCGGTAAGACTGTGTAACATTGTTAAAGTACACCCCAAAAAAAGAAACTGGTGACACAACACTTGCGGCATTTCGGAAGAATGTGTCACTCGTAAAATTTCAAAATAAAGGACTTGGCAATTAGAGGGAGAAAAAAAAGAATCTGAGTTTGTCACAGACACTACATAAACAGAGCTCTTCAGCTTCTTCACATTGGTGCCAATGTGAAAGTAACGTTGCAGATTAGCTTAGACACAAAACTCAGCATCCTCCACTCGCTCTGACTACAGGTACCTCAGTGTGTGAGGGGGATTTTCCAGTTGCATTTGCTGAAAGTGACAAACCCTCAATTATTTCTTAGAAAGAGGTCAATGAGACTTCCTTTCGTCTTAAGTATGGGAAACAAAAGCATCTCCCTAACATTCGCTGGAACAGTGACACCACGCCGCCACAGAAAGCTGCAAAGAAGCACGGGTTCTGTCATTTTTGGACAGAATCTTGATGACAGGGCAAGCCCAGGTCTGGAAAATTACACTTGCACATATCAGAATTATCCATGCATCTGTCTTTTCCAGCTCACCGCAAACAGACAGTATGCATGTCAGTGAGCATAAACTCAATTTACAGTGATATACACACGTCACACCGTATTCTTGCACCATGGGGGAAAAAGGACTCCATGAAGTGGAGCTGGTGTGCTGTGCACTGTAACCGAGACACAGTCAGGTAACAAATGATGCCACATACTGTAGGTTCAGTCCCTGCAACACCTGCATGAACAGATATCAAACTACGATGTGCTCGTTGTCGTGTTTCAAATCAAACTGAATGAGATGCATTCATCATGTGACCACTGTTTGTGTCTCCTGCTGTAACAAGACACGGTGAAGGAAAGAGGCAGAGCGTTCCAGAATCAGGACATACGGCACATGTTAGTTAAAGGTAGGGTGGGAGAGTTTCACAACCCGATTGTAGCCAATTAATTACCGCATTGTCACAAAAAGGAAAAATGTCAGTCCGCTGTGGAAAGGACAGGCCTGTAAAAACACCATCCAATCATATTGAACGGCCCGAACAAATTCATTGGATTGTGGTGCATCCATCCAAACTGCCATCTGCCCTCGCTTCCCCTCTTCGTGCACTAATCTACACATGCTCAGAAGACAACACCAGAGCTTATGCTAAATCCAGCGAGACAGGTGTTGGTCGAAAGACATTTTTTTGGGAAAGCTACTGCCAAGAAAAAGGCTGATGCAAAATGATGCCATGGTTGCCCTGTTTCTACTGGACTGGTAGGTTCACTGTATGTCTTTGTGAAGTGTGTAGAGTATTTGTTGTTTTTGGCATCATATTGTCAATTGAATAACTATAAAAAAAAACGAACAGTACCATAAGTTACCGATGCTGCACAGCGCTCGTGAATCTGTGTTGGTTGCGTGTTCCTGTGCTCTGGAGGCGGAGCTTCAGAGGGAGGTCTGATAAAAGGGGCTGGGACTTTTGAATTCAAAATGTAGCCTGCTCTAACTGTTTATCCAGGATCTCCAACCCTACCTCTGACTATATTGGTGACATTTTGACATTTTTTTTTTTAACGATGTACAAAAATGTACACATTTACTCATTCATTTTAATTTGTTACTGCATCTCAAGCTGAAAACACATTTCACATTTTGCTTCAGTCATGTTTTGTTTGTTTGTTTGTAAATCAAAACTCGGGAGCACTCAGTGAGCACGAGCCTCTGCCACATCCCCTCCATTTCCATTTCCAAATCACCACCAGGATCTAATAATTTCTTCCCTAGGCCGTACATCCCCAGAAAATTATCTAAGTACCTCTTCGATCAGTAACAAACAGTGTTTTGTGCCAAGCACGTTAATCCTTCAGTTCCCCAGTGGAGCATCTGGAGGTAAATGTGTCACACTGTGACTCTGTTGTGTTAAAACCGTCACAGTCTAGAGTTCAAACATATCCATGCACAGTAAACATTCTCTGAATGAATAAATTCACCTGGAACATGATATTTGACATGAACTCTTTTGTCCTTAGAGACCCAGTGAGTGAACAAACACGTACGCACAGTTTTTTTTGGGGGGGAGGGGTTATTTTTCTTAAACAATCATTTATAGTCAAACTGCAATATTTTCATATCAGCCTGGTTTTGCTATACACCGTTGCCGATTGATACGAGAATACATCAGTGTTTCCCAGGTTCACTGGTGGCTTTTACATGTGTTGTAATGTTGGTTGCCTTTCTCAGCAATTGTGCTCTTTATTCCTATACTTGCAAGGAAGAATAGAAAGAAGAGCATGGTGGAATTATAATTACCATGCTAGAGAAAGGGCAGAAGAAAGGACTAGGAATTACAAGCCAGATGACACAGTGTCATTTGGAAAAGTGCTTTCAGAGGGTTGGAAAAACAGCTAGAAAAGTATTATGTTGAGGAAGATGAAGAAGATATTACATTTGGGTGACATGACATACCAAGTAATACACAAAATGAATATCTTCACCCTCAAGTACAACACTGTGTGTTTTAAAGTGCTTGACACATAAAGTTGGATTGGATTGGACAATCCCACTTTTGTCACTGGTAGACAGTCAGTGTATAGTGTCCAATTAACATAATCCCCAATCTTTATGTTTTGGGGAACTACAGTCACACAGGAAAAACATGCACACAACTCCACACAGAAAAGGCCCTCGATTGAACCAGTCCTTTGATAGAGTAATGGAGACAAAAACAGATAGATAAGGTCATTGTAAAATAGAATAGAGAAGTATGAAAATGCAGAAGACATGTGGCAGAGGACCGCAGACTCGATGGCCCCTTTGCCCCACAGGGTGCCGGCTCTGCCAACTGAACTGTCCAGTGCCCGACTGTAAGAGATAAAAGACAAATACAGATGTACATGGGAACACGGGGAGCATGGACAAGAAAGTGAAACTAAACAAGGTAAACACACTAGAAAGAACTACAAAATAAAAGAGGAAATTAACAAAACACAAGAGAGCAGAACAAAGAGCCAGACACAAAGAACTAAAACGTTTAAGAAGGTTTAAGAAAACAGAAAGAACACACACTCCAACAAGAAGTCCAAGCCGAATTAATATCAAACAGAAATTGCCTAGAACTCTTAGATCTATTGAGCTGTCAGATATTGGCCAGTTCCTGTGAAATGAAACGGAAAGAAAAGATAAAATTGTGTCTGCTGTTAAACTCTTTTCCACTATATTTCATGAAAATGTCAGTTAGTGTGAGCTGTAGCATTACAATAAATGTCCCGATCAATCATGCTCTGGCATACATCCAGAGACAGAGAGCAGCGTACAGTTCTGTGAAGAAGGACAGAAGAATGATGATCTTTGTTATAGTAATAATTCAACAAACATCTTTGAGCTTTAAGGCCGGGTTGAACTCAAATGATAAGACACTTGCCACAGAAAACGAGGGACTTGTTGGTTCCCTTTCATCATCACACACACACCACATTTGCTCGACATGGAACCTCATCAGGTTCTCCGTGCACTCTTTGTCTGCCGTAAACAATGACTTGTTTTTTGACTGGATGGAATTGATCCAGTAAACATGCGACTATGAGGGGGTATTCACTTCTCAGCACAGCGAATACTGCCACTCTGTGTTCCAAAACAGACGGTGCTGCCTGACACTGCAGCTCTGCTCTGCAGGAGCGACACACACACACACACACACACACACACACACACGCCAACACAGTCCCTGCTGCACGCTGCAACAAAAAAAAAAGACTGCTGCAAGTCTGCATCATTTCCTCCAGACGAGTGAAAGCATGTCTGTCAGTGGGGTGAGTGGGATGTCACTGATAACTTCTTCAGTGAGGTGTCAATCTCCTGACAACAGTTCAGTCATGTGCAAAAGTTTAATATAATTATTATAGCACCTTTTTACAACCTTGCTCCTTAGGGTAGAAGCTGGGAAGCTGTGAAGTGGGATCATTCCAATAGAATAGAGTAGAGTAGAGTGATATATTATATCTCCTAAGATATTAATGCCTCAGATTAACACAATTCTTGGCTTCCATAATTCAGAATGACTGTCTGGGTCAACACTGTGTCAACCGATATTTAGGGTCCTTATTACTTTAATTGTTTCACCCATTACGTTTAAATTAAACGTCATTTTCAAAACACACAGACACTTCAGGTCTTTAGTCTTTTGCCCTCGAAGAAATCTCTCTCAGATTGTTGTCTCTGCACCAGAATATTTCAGGAAGCTCTGTTCTGGACCTGACTTTGCATAGGAATATTGATGCAAAAGATCTTCGGGACAAACGCTGCATGAGTCATTTTTATTTTTATTATTTTTAAGATTGAAGTGTTTTTGTAGTGTTTCTGTTTCTGTGTGAAGTTATAACACAGACAACCTCATCACCAAGTGAGTCTAAACCAACCCTCTCTCTGTGTGTGGCAGGTGTCTGGCCGGATAGATGCACAGACACACACACAGCACTCAGCCGAGGAGAATAGTCCAATTTGTTGTGTTTTGTTGCCTAGTGGGAATATTTTTGAGGCCATAATAAATTCACATAACTGTACAGTGTCATATCTTTGGGCTTAAGTCTGGCACTGGTTTCCAAACAGTTTAAAATGTTTTTGGAAAGTCATGTTGTCTCATGTAGAAAAGTAAAATCTCACATTTCTTTAACTTTGGGGCAAAAATCATGTATTGTATATGTATGTTAAATGTCATTGCTTTGAGGTGTGCTCAATGAAGGATTGAGATTAGGACACTGACATCATTTGACCACAGTAAATCTTTGAAAATACGTCAAATTATATCATTCCAGCTGCACAATTTGAATTTTCACTATCAGGGAAACATGTCGTTCTCACTCGCCCAGCAGAGTGTTAGTCTTGTTAAGATGTTTCGCAGGGCTTTCGGTTGGCATCCCTGAAGTCATTCCTCTGCCAAAGTCGCTCTTCAGCTCTTAACGCGCAGCCTTTGAAACCACCTTCGATTTCAGCCGCTGCGTCTCAGCCAAAGGTCTGAAAGTTGAAAATTAAAAAAAACACACACACGACGCCTTCTGATAGCTCCCTCCAAAGCCTCGATGACCGAAGCTTGTATCATTTAATTAAACCCTAGCATGACGTGCTCAGAAGCAGGTAGAGAAAACAGGCAGTTGGCGAGGAAGGAGGACCATTACGCAGGTTGTCATGACATCACTATGGGCTGGCTATAAAGCGGCGAGGACTAATACTCAGTTAGAGGAGCACTTGAAAAGCTTTGGAGTAAAGGACGGACTGAAGCCTTCTGTGTTTAACAGCTGACTGATTGGCTGCTGTGACCGTCCCTCTTTCTGAACTTCAGCGCAAAGGAATCACTTAGAGAATACAAGACCTGTCAGAATGAACCTATCATATTTGGTAGCTTGTGGACTTATGGTCACCCTGCTTTCAGTAAGGATGGGGGCAAAACCTTTATCTCAGGCGCAGCAGAAGGTAAGAATGAGTCGTTTTTTTATCCTTAAAATTGAAAAAAAACCCTGAAGCTTCACATTCACTGTTCTGTGGCTCCGACGCACAGGAGTGTTGGTTTTACGCGTCATAATTCACCTTTTTATTATTATTTCCACTCCCTTAATGTAAAACTTACAAACTCATTTATCCAAACACGGTGTTTTAGTGATGTTTCATCCAGGCAGACTCTCCAGGGGGAAAACCAGATCCAAGCCCTTTTAAGTGAAAAGTATTACAATTAGTTTTGGACAACATACAGTAGACGAACTACATCAGATTTCATTTAGTCTGTTTATTTTGGGGGGGTTTTGGAATTAATTTGTTCAAGTGAGCGTCAAAATCAAATAAAACGAGCTAAAGGTAAACCTTAGAATCGACACAGATGCTTAAGAAAAAGCTATGCATTTAAAAAAAAAAGCAAAACAGTTGTAATTGGACTTATATGACCAGATGCCATCGCGGTCACACCAGGGGAAAGAGCGGACAGACACCTGTCTTACTGTGGCTCTTTCATGAAGACAGATGATTTATACACGTAGTGACAGTGAGAGCCCGATCTCATTACTGGAAAAAAGTTAAGGATGTATTTTCACATTTAAACCGAATAAACATCATGACGAGAGTGAGTTCGTGTGGTTATTTTCCAATCATTTGACTGATGCGCGCGCGTAAATATCAAAACTTCACAAACTGTTCAGCTCGAACACGACACGCGATGATCTGCGCACCGCCGACTGCCCTGCTTTTTTTTAATGAATTGTCTCCCATCTGTGTTCCAGTCTCTTAGAAGTTTGCTGGGCGAGGAGCTGGCGGAGTTTCTGGAGTCGGAGGAGAGGGAGAGGCGGTTGGATGCTGTGCGCTCTCGGTTACGGTTACTGCGAGATTTACGCTTAGACACTCGCGCCAGGGGGATGTGGGCTCGCCTGCTTAACGACCAACCCGCACCGAGGAGACACAAATCGGGGAGCAAGAAAGGTAGCTCCACGTCGCGGAGTGGCTGCTTCGGACACAAGATGGACAGGATAGGGACCATCAGCGGCATGGGCTGCTAGGGCTGGAGCAGCGCTGTGATGGTGAGTTCAGATCGCGATCATTGTGGAGCAAATGTGTGAGGATGACGTAGAAGAATGGATGGCAGAGGGGGGAAGGAAAAGAGAAGAAACACTTGTAGTCAGAAGTGATTTAGAAAATAAAAGAGAGTTTAGACTTTATAGTGTTACCACTGTACAGTTCAGCAGGTGATGACCATATATGGTTGGATCCTTACAGTCATGGGTGAAAGGTCAGCTTGATTAAAGAATTCACATTAAGCAGAGCAGGACATTAATGTCATTGACCTCAGCTGTCTGTCTGACTGACTGACACCACATTATCCTAAGAGTTTATATGATTAGATCAATCAGGGCTGGGATGGGTAGGGAGGAGGGGGGTGGGGTCCTCCTTGGACAGGAACCCCCTTTAAGACAGCTGGAAATCCCACTTAGACTCCACTGGAATTGATGTATGGGAAACAGCCCAGTGGATCGTATTATTACACGTCATCATCATGAATGGACCCATCTGCTTCATATAGGAAACTGCAAGGATACATCACATTAAAGACAGAAGACAGGGAGAGTCAGAGGGAGGAAGTGGACAGGCAAACCCACACACATTTACGCACACTTGAAAACACAGCACCCCGTGGAGGGCCAGGGCCTTTCTGGGAAACTTGGTTGTCTTTATCCAAGTGATCTCAACAAAAACCAACAAAGAGACTGTGGGATGCATAAAGTAACGAGGAAGCTGTAGGTGACGCACAGTTAGTCCTGACGCTCAAGGCCTTTTTTTGTGGTCGTGAGAAACAGTAAAATCCTGATGGGGGGGAGTGTGATTTTGTGTGTAAACTTCAATGAGTGTGAGTGCATTTTTCGTTAGTCAACTCCATTGATGTGACAGACTTTGGTCTACATGTGTTTGTCTGGGGGTGAAAAATCAGGGGGAAACATTTTGCACTAATCTTTGGAGATTCTCAGATGGATGAGAGGCTGAGCAGACAAAATTAAAAACTGAATTATGTTCATGTTGTTTTATTACAGCCCAGTCTAACATTACCTTTCCCCCTTTTCCTTCTCTTTTCCCTAGATTTCTGGACAATAGTTGTGGACAACAAATGGTTCAATTTGTTCTCAAATGCTGGGGGGAAAAAAACAAAAAACAAAGTAGAATTCAACCAAGGGACGGATTTTCGGTACGAAAGTCAACACGACCAGCATTAGCAAAGACTGAGAAGACAGTGCTACAAAACCCTCATATAAATATATATAATAAATATTCAGTATATATACATATATACATGTATGTATACCACACAGAATGGTCCAAACGCAGATGCATATGACAAGACTGCAGGCAACGGTGTAAAAACTACAAACTGCAAAGCTGTATATTGTTGCTGCTGTTGTACATTCACGTACTTCATCTTCCCCTGCATAAATGTATTTATGTTTTAAAAAACTATTTATATGTTTATAAAAAAAAGAGATATTTATAAATATGAGTTTTATTTATGTAACATTTTGAAAATGAACGCAAACTGCAGGTCAATTCTGTTTGTAACTTTTTTCTTTTGTCTCAAATAGTTGTAAAATGTTCTCAAAAATGATAAAAAGAACTTTCCATGTGCACTTACATGCAACTTCTTGGGGTTTTATGTTTCTGTGACTCTGGTAAATTGCACTCACGCAGCATGTCCTTTATGGTGAAAAAAACTGCATTGTTGGCAAAAGCTTTGCCTTAAATTTAGTTCACAGTTCAGTAAGGTGAGTTAAGTTCCAAATTAAGAGATTCCATTTTGAACTGGACCATCTATACTCAGGGTTTATTATTATGAATCTCATATATGTTCAGGTTTGGAAGTTCATTTGTTTGTTTTCTATATTTGACCTGACGAATCAAATAGAGAGTTGGAGCTTTATGAATTATATAAAGTTTCAAGACAAATCTGAGAACAGAGGTATATTCAAAGATAAATAATGCAAATGAAAGTGAGACACCACCTTATACCTGTACATTTGATTGTGACCTTTTTATAGCATTGAGCTGTCACCTTATGTAGTAAGGAAATCATAGGGCCAGAAGCTCAAAGGCAGATGTGTTCAAGATGTGCATTTTCCTTAGAGGCAGAAGAGATGAATCTATTACTTTGGATACTCCGTGTTTTCAGGTTTTGTTGAAGTGATATAGCAGTGAAAAGTACAGTGCCACTTTATCCACAACACTTTACAGTAAAAAAAAGGGTTGATTATTGTAATTAGCATGCTTATTCCTTGTTTAGCGGTGACCTAAACAAGACCTGAAAAAACATTTTACTCACACACATGATGGAAAACAAGAAAACGAGTACTTGCTGTGACTGAAACAATAGAGGCCACATTAAATCACAGAAACATTTGAAAAGCATGACAGCAACATGGGCTATTATTAAAAAACAAAACAAACAAAAAACACCTGTTAAACTGGGCCAAAAGCATCTTTAAAGCTTATGCAAGAAGCACATATTGTCCACTTCATCACACAAAGGCATTCAGGATTGGCACCCCAGCATACCCTGGCTGTAATGAGTAGTCATTTAAATTATTGTTGTCTTTATTAATTAGTCTGACCTTTGGCATTAAGACAAGAGAGAACTGTCCATTCTCTGTAAACACGATGGTTAATCGGCAGTGTCTGAAATACTCGAGCACCATAAGACTTAAAGTCCCTTAAATCACATTTTTACCCTCCTTCTGATGCTCAGTTTGCAGTTCAGCAGGTCTATATGCCGAAATGCATTGCTTTGTTGTCGTCTGAGTGAGTGATTAGATACTAGGTTAACAATTGAAGCGGAACAAGTGTACCTAATGAAATGACCAATGAGTGTGTACTGACGATGAGCAACTGAAATTTTATCCACAGCACAAAAAAAACTAAAGATAACAGAACATTAATCCAGCATTGTTAACATGATAACTATCTTTCACTTTATAACTTATGGAACTGGTACATTTTAGCTAATATTATGTTAAGGTTAGGGTTTAGAATTAACTGGTTATGGTTAAAGTTCAGGATAATGCTTTGAATGAATGGCAATTAATGCAGTGTCCTAACAAGAATAGATGTGCACATCTGCATGCATGTGTGGGTTTCAAGCGACAGCTCATTATAGTAAGATAAGCAGATGAAATCAGAAGAGAAATTGCAGAAGGATATGTGTGAGGAATAGACTGGATGCATAAAGTGCTCAGAAGCATTTTTGGACGCAGGTTGGACAGATTTAAATGACCCAGCTTGCCACAGTGAGCAATAATGCACATTAAGCAACCCTTAATTAATATTAACAACATCCAGACAATAAACTGCTTATTGGCTTATACACAGTGTGTCACTGTGAGACTCCAGTATATGAAAGAGAGACATGGAGTGAATGTCTAAGCCCAGAGCTTTGTGAAATAAGTGAGGGATGTAAAATGCAATGCTGCCTCTGTGTGGTGTTGAGGGTTAATTACTCAAACATGCTGCTCATTTCCCCTGGGAATTAACAGAGTGACTGCAGTAGCTTGCTTTTTACCCTGGCAGACAGACAGACAGATATACCAACCACACTGATATTTAGACTTTAATATCTGTATGGTTTAGCCTTTATTTTCGTTAATGGCAGATTATACAATCTTGCTTTAGTAACAGTGCAGATACTCCAAGACAAAAGTCCTGCATTGAAGCTTATAGAAGTAGGCTCCTGCTGTTAAAACTGACTCTAAAATAAAAGTAAGTATACACATTTGACAGTTGCGTCACATCCCTGCTGTTGTTGACGAATTAATACAATTAAAACACATTGTTGTGGAGGAACTATTCCTTTCTAGTTCACACTTTTGGCTCATGTATGTCATGTGCACAACTTAGTAATTAAAGTAAGTTGGAGTAGGGCTGCAGTTAATGATCATTTCCATTATTGATTAACCTGTTGATTATGTTCTCTTGAAATCAGATTATGTTATATTTTTATAAAAATTGTTTTATTGATTATCAAAAAAATATTAGTCAATGAATGCAGTTATCGCCAGAGATTTAAGATTGTTTTTCTCTAAAAAAATATGTCTATATATTAATATAATGATATAATCGTATGCAGCAGTCTATTGGAAGCAATTCATTAAAAAGATCCAGGCAATTGAAATTAACGGTAACAACTGTTTTAAATGTACATGTACCAGCAGCACGTGGTGTCCAGCGTACCACGTGGTTGATCGTTGATGGCAACTGGCCCATACCACGTGGTTCATACAAACAGCTGCATGATGGGACATAAAGACCCTACTGTACATATGTCTTGAACGAGCCCAACAGCACATATAACTCTAAATATTTACGGTTAAAATTGAATAGTTAAAGGGAACTTAATGTCGTAAAATGCAACAGAATGAAACAATGATTAAAATCACCGAATGTGTTTTTAAGCGTCGGTTCATGTGCTCGTCTGTTGACGCCCCCTGTGTGGGAAGGCGAGGCGCGGTCACGCTGCAAATGTTCTAATCTGTGATTGGGCGACACAGTCATGTGGGCGGGTCCGCGCGAACGCGCAGAGTAGGAGAGTTAGAAGCGCGTCTTCACCCCGTCTGTCTTTCCTGTCCTATGTCCCATCGTGTTGGTTGAGACACGTGTATGCGTTAGCCAGTTCCTTACCTGTATACTATCGTCCAATCCACCGTGTTTCCCCGAAACACACAACAGCACCATGGTGAAGTTAGCAAAGGTAAGAGAAGATATAATTATGTGGGGGGTTTTTTAGGGAAGAAATTGCGTGTATTTGGTGATGAAGGTGTACAGTCGTCGTCAAAATTAAGCCGCGAGGCCTCCACAAAAAAGTTACTGCATATATGGGGAGAAAAAAACTGCCAACGGTGTAAAATGGCACGCTGTAGTTAACGTGTTTTGCTTTGTATAACATAACGACATCGTTACAGTGAGTGTATGTATTGTGGATGCAGCGTGGAGGGGGATTATTTCTTTGCTGCCGAGAGCGGCCATGTTTGCTTCTAAAGATGGTTGTCTGGCCTGCTAACGCCAAACAAAATGGCATTCATGCGCGTTCTCGATTAAATAATCGAGCTTTGAGATGCTCGGCGTAATGTGAATAAAACAAACGCCGACGGGTGACAGATAACGCCCATGAAACCAGAATTTTTTGTAGCACATCGATAAACACGGTGCAGCTGGTAAGATGTTAGCGTTAGCATGGTGGTTTGCGACGTACATGCAGAACTGAAACCGTCCCTTAGTTGGAGAACTGATAACGATTCACGACTTTTCCGTGTGTACCTGCCGTTTAATAATTCGCCCCAGACGCTGTGTTTATAAGTCGTCGTCACGCAACGTGCGTATGAAAAGTTCCACATTCAACGTCAATGTAGCTAACACGTTAGCTTCCCCACCTCCTGCGCTCCACGTGGGTTGTGCGCCTGCTCCGAGTGACACACGAGGCAAACATCGAAAACGACACCGCCATTCATATAGATGCATCTTTACCTGAATGCGGTGCATGTTAAAGGTCCTATGAATATGCTAGTCAGATGTTATCTTTTTAATTATTATTGAAATGGAAGTTGTGGTGTTTTCACTAAATTGGCACATGGTATAGATCCAACCCACATGTCGGCAAACATGCTGAAGCAGCATGTCTGGATTAGATTTTCTGACGGCACTGAAGTTAATGATGTGCTTTCACACATTCTAACAATTAATTGTTATAGTGATTCACAATTTACTTTTTTTTTGCAGGCAGCAAACAAGCAAGCGGCCCAAAAGAAAAAGGCCCCCCCACCACCTAAAGAAGTGGAGGAGGAATCCAGCGAAGAGGGCAGCAGTGAGGAGGAAGAGGTGCTATATACTTTTTTTTATCACTTACAAAAATTTGATATTTCTGTACATTCAATGTAAGATGGCAAGTCATCAACTAATGCATGTCTTTCTTTAGGCCCCTCCTCCTAAAGCGGTGAAGAAAGCCACACCAGCTAAAGCAGCTGCTAAAAATGGCACTGTTGTCAAAAAAGCAGAAAGTGAAGATGATGACTCTGGTAAGTTTGACTTGGCTAATTTAACTGAATGCAAAGGTCACGCTATGTGGTATTTAAAGAAGGGACTACTAACCAAATGGAGAAACCCCTCCCCCATTTCCAAGTCCTATGGTTGCCCCTGTACACAAGAAAGAACACCATTATTTGTTTGCTTAGTAAACAAAGCCTCAACTGACGGTGGACTTTGAAGTTCGGACCCCCAAATTAGCTAAAATGTAGCATTGTATTCATGCATTGACCTCTGGTGTGGGTTAAATATACTCTCCAAATACCACCCACCACTGCAACAATTGTGCTTTGTGCTAAGTCTTGTGAATTTCACTTGTCCTACAGAGGAGGAGGAGGAGTCTGAAGAGGAGGCCCCACCACCAAAGAAGACTCCTGCAAAAGCAACACCAGCCAAGGCACCTCCTGCAAAGGCAGAGGAATCAGATGACGATGATGATGGTAAGACCATACACAGATTAACTTGCTCTTTACTAACCTAGCCCTTTTCTGGTCTAACAGAAGTTTGTATTAAGTAAATTTCTCAATCTCTCTATATCGAAGTATATAATCATGCACCCTCCATTTCTTGACATACATGAAGTTGTTAAGTACTCATGTGTGGTATGTGCGGAGGAAAAGTGAATGCAGCGCTATGTCTTCGGTACCAGTGTGTTTTTTGTCTGCTGGTTCTATCCTCAATCGCTGTGACATTCTTGTTCTAATGGTTGTGTGGAATCTAATGAGATTTTACCTCAAGGGGATTGTTCGTATCCAAAAAGCAATGCTTTTTTCATTCACAATTTTGTTTTATAAATTGTGTCTAGATGATGAATCGGAAGAAGAGGCCCCACCACCCAAAAAAGGAGCCAAGGCTGCTGCTAAACCCCCAGTGAAGGCTAAACCTGCAAAGGAGTCCTCTGAGGAGGAAGATGATGAATCTGAAGAGGAGGCCCCACCCCCCAAGAAAGCTACTCCAGCCAAACCAGCTGCAAAGAAAGCTGCTAAGGCAAAGCCCGCGAAGGAGGCTTCTGATGATGACGAAGAAGATGAAGATGGTGAGTGCCAACATCTTGTTTTTAACGCTTATGTTAACATGAAGTTGCCAGGATTTAAATTGGTTGCTATGTGATGATCAACAAGGGACTTAATACTGACAACGTTTGATGTCACTCATTTGTGTCTGATGCAGGTTGTCAAATGGTCAATTTATGTTGTAGTGTCCCTCAGAAAGTTTGACTATGTCCTCTTTCAGATTCTGAAGAGGAGATGGACACCACTCCCGCTCCAGCAGCCACTAAGGCAAAAAAAGCCGGCATGGTCAAGGCCAAGGAGGAGTCGGAGGAGGATGATGATGATGAAGAAGATGATGATGATGAGGAGGATGATGATGAGGAAGAAGAGGGTGAGAAGGAAAATTCTGATTTTGGCCATAAGCTATTGCTTGCCTACAATAAATAAATGAGTTTGTATGAATCACAGTGCTGGGTGGTATACCCATTTGTCCTGAAAACCAATATTTACATTTTTTTATATGAATTTGTCATATGCCACAAGACCGGTGTTAAAAAAAAAAAAAAACAGCACACTCATCTCTCACTTTCTCTCTCAATGAGCGCACACTCCCCTCTTTCACCAGAGCATGCACTCATGCATAAAAAAAATACTGTTGTATACTCTGAAACTGTGATGTCCATTTTTGGTCACACTGCCCAGCACTACTTCAGACATGTCTCATGCTTGTTTTTGTCTTGGCAGATGCCCCCGTGACACCTGGAAAGAGGAAGGCAGATGGCAAAAAGGATACACCACCTGCCAAAAAGGCAAAGGCAGAAGGTGAAGGTAAGAATAAACACACCGAGCTTCCAATCTAAATTTTTGCGCTTAATGATGACAAACAAGGGACTTAATACTGATGTGTGATGTCACCTTCTTATTCTGAATCTTAACAATTGTAGTATTCAAGGTTCTACAAAAAAGCAGATTGGTACTTAACATACTCCTGTTTTTTAGGCTTCTGTCTATTTGTTGGAAATTTGAACTTCAACAAAGATTTTGATGAAATCAAATCAGCCCTGAGGAAATTCTTCACCAAGAACGACCTTGAGGTTGCCGATGTCCGGTTAGGAGGAACCAAGTAAGTGATACTCGGAAAATAAAAAAAAAGAAACAATTAGAACTGCAACTGATTTTGGAATTTTTTATTATTTCTGTTTATTCAGAATAAATACACAGAGCATAGATTTAGTCAATCTGGGACAGATAAATATGCTCATTATTAACCTAGCCCTACTGGTCCAACAGAAATCAGTTTTGCAACTTTTTCATGTTTATACACCCTCCATTTCTTGGCATGCATGAAGTTGTTAAGTACTCATGTGTGGTATGTACGGAGGTAAAGTGAATGCAGTGCTATGTCTTCGGTACCAGTGTGTTTCTTGTCTGCTGGTTCTATCCTCAATCGCTGTGACATTCTTGCTTCTAATGTCTGTGTGGAATGGTTATTTTGAAGATATTTTAATTTGGATAACTAAGGATATTTTAATTGAAAGGCATGGTTTCTATCTGACTAACAATGATGAGCATTTATTCAGATTGAACACTAGTACTATTATTAACACAAACAAAAGGTGAAAATACCCACTCGTGTCATTCAATGACCACCATTCAAACCTCATGTACACTAATGGGCTATTATAATTTTATTAGTTGGCTGTTGGTTCAAAATAAGTTTTAAAATGAAGCGTGTACATGAAAAGACTCATGTCCTTTCCTGCAAATGTGTAATTAGACCTCCATTCTTTACCTCAACAGAAAATTTGGCTATGTGGACTTTTCAACTGAGGAGGACATGCAGAAGGCACTGGAGCTCAATGGCAAAAAGGTCATGGGCCAGGAGTTGAAGTTGGATAAGGCCCGCAGCAAAGAGACCTCACAGGAGGGCAAGAAAGGTGATTGACTACAGTTGTTGTTTTGTACATCTTTTTATTTAAATGTAAAAAATAATTATTATATAGTATATCTGCTTTTTAAATTTGTAAAGTTTCCCAGGTGATTGAAAGTTTTCATTTGTCATACAGAGAGGGACGCCAGGACACTCTTTGTGAAAAACCTTCCCTTCTCTGCCACGGTTGATGACCTAAAGGAAGTCTTTGAAGATGCAGTTGATGTCCGGTTGCCGCAAGGCCAGAACGGCTCAAACAGAGGGTAAGAATGCAACATTTACTTTATTAGTTCAGGTGGTACCTTTTTCTTCCTAGTATTCCAACCTGATAAATTCAGTATTTTTCCTACGTGACTGATCTTTCCTTCTTCAACAGCATTGCTTACATTGAATTCAAATCGGAGGCAGAAGCCGATAAGATGCTGGAGGAGGCACAGGGAGCAGATGTACAAGGGCGGTCCATCATGGTTGATTATGTTGGTGATAAGAGTCAGAAGGGTGCCAAGGTGGGAGGTAAGCTCTTCAGACAGTAAAGGAGGTTTTTCTACTGACCAACTGACAAAATTATTTTGTAATGTCAAATCAAGTAAATGTACAAATTATTAGAATGGTAGTTCTAAATATCCCTCCTTCTCGACAGGAGCAATGGGAGCAGCCAGTAAAACGCTGGTCGTGAATAATCTGGCCTTCAGTGCCACAGAGGAAGCCCTGCAATCCACATTTGAGAAGGCTGTGTCCATAAGGGTTCCACAGAGGGATGGCAGACCCAAAGGGTAGGTGTTAAAACAATGTTTTGCCTCCATCTTTGTCATTGACTGTTGCACCTTCTCATGAGCTCCTCTTAATCTTACCCATGATTCTGCATGGATTCGCACGAGAAGCAGAGTCAGTGCAGAGTCAGAATAAGCTTACCCAAGCCTCCTATGGGTGTTGCATATGTCTGCTGTGCAACAACTACAAGTGTGTTCTACATATACATGTTGGTATGTTTAGTGGTAATAAAAGATGCCCACTCTAATCCAATATATACTTCTGTGTTTAGTTTTGCATTTGTAGAGTTTGAGACCACAGATGATGCTAAGGACGCTTTGGAAAACCTCAACAACACAGAAATTGAGGGCCGCACAATCCGACTGGAGTTCAGCCAGAACAGTGGAAACAGAGATGGAGGAAGAGGAAACTCTGGTAGGTCATTAAACAGAACCCAAAAAGATTTTCTGTTTGTATATTGTATTCCATCTTGACTTGGTCAGTGACAATGAACATAATTTCCTGAAGTTTTGTGATGATTCAAAGATAGTGAAGTCCTGATCTGGTCTGCAAGTGACCTCGACTTGTATTAGATTAAAGTAATTTATAGATTTTTAATGACCTCTTCTGTTTAGGTCCAACAAAAACCCTGTTTGTGAAGGGTCTGTCTGAGGACACATCAGACCAGACTCTTAAAGACTCATTTGAGGGTGCTGTGGGAGCCAGGATAGTCACAGACAGGGACACCGGCTCATCTAAAGGGTAAGTCTGAAAATTTTAATTCATTTTCGGGCAGCTGACTCTTCTGGTGAGCACTGCTCTGTCCACAAATGACTGTATGGATTTGCATGAGAAGTAGCATAGACTCTCAGTTAAATAGGCAGCTTCCTCAGTGGAAGTTGCTCATGTTCGATGTGGAACCAAAGCAGTGTAGTACGTAATAGCTGCTTTCAAACATACTCTCCTGCAAGCTTCCTAGAGTGATCTGCATTTAACGTCCAAGTGAGCTCATGTGAGAACACAGTATCCACTGTGAATGAATGGGCAAGTGTCTTGCTTCCTGCATGCTCAAGTGCCACACCTCATGTTGCACTTAATTTGTTATGTGTTCGGAGTCAAATCTGTTAACTGGAGTCAATGTCTGGGAGGGGGGGGGAGAGAAGCTTATAAACCAATTGCTGTAGGTTGAGTGTTTCAAACATCATCTCACCAGTTACTGTTTTGCTCCACAGCTTTGGCTTTGTGGACTTTGACAACGAGGATGACTGCAAAGCAGCCAAGGAGGCAATGGAGGATGGTGAGATCGATGGTAGCAAAGTGACCCTGGACTACGCCAAGCCCAAGGGTGAAGGCGGTTTCCGTGGAGGCAGAGGCGGTGGTGGATTTGGCGGCCGCGGAGGGGGCAGAGGAGGCCGTGGTGGATTTGGAGGATTTGGTGGTGGTCGCGGAGGAGGAGGAAGAGGTCGTGGTGGATTTGGCGGCCGCGGTGGTGGTGGCCGAGGAGGTGGACGTGGCTTTGGAGGTAAAGGGAGATTAATTTGGGAATTTTCTAATTTTACATTGAAGTGGATTAAACTGTTGGTTAGCACCAAGATGTTAAGCTTTCTGTAAAAGGAATTTTAGAACATGTAACAAAAGGCCCAATGGCATAGTCCTGCAAATCTTCATTTCACCACAGCTAAGTTATCATTGTTTGCATGCTTTGTTCTTCTGGCTGTTTAACTTGTCTCTTTCATTTTAGGCGGAAGAGGTGGCGGCGGATTTGGAGCCAAACCCCAGGGGAAGAAAATCAAGTTTGATGACTAAATCATTATTCTGTTCTACATTTTCAATGGACTCTGGTTTCACCAATTCAGAGCTTTTGGACATTCCGGAAAGCGTCGTTGATAAATATTTAACTGTTAATGGGCATTTTAGCCCTTTATTTAGATCTTTCAACCTTCCCCCACGCTTGTGTGCCAGAATGGTACTTTTGACCTTTTCAACTTAAGTACTACGTGTGAGTACAGACTGTCTCAAATGCAAACCTGCACCTCTTGCCCTTGGTAGCTTACTTTTTCTTAAGGAGTAAAACGGAACGGGGCCTGGCAACAAGTTTGCAGTGGGAAAAAAAATGTGCGTCTTTGTCAGATACATTGTGTAAATTTAAACAGTTTGTATGATTTAATTTTACCTTTTGTAAAAAAACAATACACCTGTATCCTTTGTTTTTTTTGTTTTTATTATCATTTAGTTCTGTTGAGTTGCCAAGTTTTACTGTAATGTGCAAAGAATATTTTGATAGTTGGATGATAAGAATATGGCTTATGTTCATATCACGGACTGTGTCAAAGGACGAATGGCTACATCTATGTAACATAAAATAGTGACATAAGATATTTGTAGTGCATTGACTAATTTTTTCCCATCTGAGAATGAAAGCTTTTCATGTGATTGAATAAAACTGTGTAGGTGGTGATTTTTATATACCAGCTCTCATTGCGTTCATTAATGTGAAGAAGTGAATAGAGTTCAAACATGTCATAGGTTAATGTGCATCCTCCCTGCGTTTGATCAGAATATTTGCAGTTACCACTCGGATTACAGCCAAAAAATACTTTTGTATGGTCCAATTTGTGATGCCATTTAATTGTTTCCTATGGTCATGAAACCCAGGTGACTGACGACTATAAGCCTAAAAATTAAATTGGGACTAAATCCTTTGCCATGGAATCAATCAAAATGCTGTGTGAGTTGTCCACTAGATGGCAGGCTTTACTAGCTTTTTATCTGGTCAATGTGTGGAACTGCTCACTTAAATCAGTGTTTTGATGAATGCAGGATTCCTTGGCGGTTCTATCCTTCAGTATCCCAGTTTAAGTAGAACACCCTTTTTTTTTTACATGTCCATCTGAATAGTAGAACAGAGAATGCACCTTGTGAAGTTTCAACCATTCTAGAAATGTCTAGCCTTTGGTTTCACTTTGATTACCTTCATGATTGCCAAAAAAAAATGCATAGCTGAGAGGCTAATGAGAACATGGCTTGAAAAGAAAAGTTTATATTAAAGCTTCCCTGTGTCTCTTGCTGGTAAATGTGAGATTTTGCTGAGAGGGAGTGGGTGTCTCTTGTCAGTGACACGGTTAGCTGACGCCTGTATGCTGTTATCTCGAGGACTCTCCAGCTCAACGGGAACCTTTGTTCCTGATGTTGCATGGGCAGGAGGTGCTGATGATGGCACCACTAAAAGCCTCTATTTAGAGATCTGTTGCTCTCTGCCGTGAGCAGTGACAGAGGTCATGCTAGCTTTTCTTGTGACACTATGGCAGCTGTCTGGTCTATTTTCTTTTTCCTTTTTAAAATGTATTGCATATGAATATATTGATGTTACAATATGTAATCAGAATTATACACAGGTTTATAGACGAGGTCAAATATGAGGTCTTTGATATCTTACTGAGCCAAGGCGTGCCACCGGTAACCTTGTAATTAATAATAGCTCTATGAACATTTTTATTTTTTAGCATTATATTAGAGGCTATGGTAAGAATGTGATTGAGGCCAACAACTAATTCACTCTATTTGTTAAGAGTCAAATATTAGCATTGAAAAGATAAGAGGGCAGACACTGATACCGTTTCTCATATGTTTATTGGCTGGTCTAAAAAGGGCATAATTATAGAGTTTAAACCAATCTAAAAATATCTTCCCAGTTGATATTTGTTATGGTTTTGTATTGTATCACGTTTCTCTGACCTGTTTTCCACTATCAGGGTCCCCATGGGTCCTTGAAAGTATGTGAATTTGGCATTTGAAAGTTTTTGAAGATAGTCCTAGAAAGACATTGAAAGTACTTGAATTTTGTGAAAAAAATAATTAAGTTGATAACTAGTTAAATGTCTACCTTGTTTGTTACAACACTGCCTACGGTTTCACGCGTCCTGCATTACTGTTTGTACGTAGACTTAGCCTACGCAGAACAAACGAGTCGTAATCACTAGCGGTGTTGTGGACACTCTCAGTTCTGGGAAGGAACGCACGCGTAATTCTTGCTGTGGCGACATCTTAGTCACGTATACAGCTTAACAGTCCAGATAAGTGCTAATGCTGATGACTGAACTAAAGTCAGGGCTAAATTTAAGACTTTAAAATAGTTTTAATTGTTGTGGAAAATCAAAGGCTGACGTGAAACTGTCTCTTTCAAATCTACCGGCCATTCTGACATCAAAGGCTTCCTCTAATTAGTGTCAACAAACAGGCAGACTAAACGGTGGAAACAATTTGTTTGTAGTTTGCAAGGCAGATATTTCAGCCACAAAGCTACCGCTTCCTTGTTTGCGTCACTTTGGCTGCGAGCCTGAGTGTGCACAGCTCACGCGTTAATATTAAACTTTAAAGTACATACCTGATTGTGAGCAGTATTTAATATTGCTGTCTTTTTAAAATGAGTAATTATCCCATGTCCCATACACTTCACACAATGACCAATAAAATATTTCCTGCCATAAAGGTTATATTACCCCTCGACGTGTCTTTTAGAACCTTCATTCATTGAGGGTAATTTAGAAAGAAACGTACACTGACACAACACCTTGACTTCAGGGGGAAATTAGGACAACCAAGGTCAGGTGGTCAGCTGACCATAGGGCCCGACAGAGAATTTATGGTGTTCAGGCATTTATTTACAACCAAAACAATTTTAAAATCAATTCTACCACACACAGGGAGCCAGAGAAATCTTGTGGATGGTTGTTGGTGCCAGACCATCCTGTTTATTTCAGATCTACTGAGATTTTTTTTTTTTTCACAAACAACTGGTTATCTTTGAATGCCTTGTTGATGCCACGCACAGCACCTCAAATAACCACTTGTTACAGTCAAGGTAACACATCAGACCTTGAAGCAGATGGGCGAGGTGTCCTGTACGAATAATGTCCTGTAATCAAAATCAACCAGTGAGTGTGAGATAGCAGGTAAACACAGGTGTTATCAATCAAACATGAGTGTTGGTCTCTACGCAACCAGGGCAGAACCCCTAACGATGTCATTAGTTACACCTGTGTACTCTAAATGGGTGTTCACATGTTCTGGATTGCGAACGGCCTCCCACCGACTTGTACCTTTCTCTGTCACGTTATGTCGCAGAAAACCACACCGGTGCACAAAAGCAGAGATAGCGCGACTCATTTTTGAGAGATTTCACTCTGTTTCACTGTACATTGTGTTCAACAAAGAGGGCCGTTGAAAGAGATTACCCTTCTTAAGCTTTGCCTCTGTATTTGCGAGTGTGCCCCTCGTGAAACACAATACGGACAAGATTCTGTTTCCGTGCGGCTTTCTTGTCTTTGACCTGGTTGTGGAGATTGTGGAAAAAACAACAGTAAGGTTTTTGGTTTTATGATGCAACTTGAATCTTCACTGTTAAGTGACACTAGTAGCCTCAACAATCATGCTCCAAAACAACAAAAAACAGGGATACTTAACATAAACAATGTGAAATTTGACACCAAGTCAGCAGCTGCTTTTATCATAAATACAACACAATTTTCTATACACAATAATATCAATAAAGAAAAGTTCCTTAACGTTTCACTCTTGTCCAATACGGTTTCTGTCAACACTATGGTTCAGAAGTCTTTTTTAAAGAACCCTATTTGTCATAATGGAAGTTTCACATTTCACACACAGATTTTCAAAGACAACCGTTTTGTCAAAAAAATCTTTTATTAACAAATGACAGTGTATGTACATTTTGATTTTTACATGTATTTACATCACCTAAAATCCCACTACGCCCTCAACAATTAATATGCTTAAATTAAACACAAAGAACCCCCCACATGTGCCACCTTTTATCTGGAGCAATTAAATTAACACGTCATATGCTCGTACCGTACCAGCAACAGTTTAGTTCACAGTGTGTCTTTGCAAAAACTACCAAATTCATGTCAAGTATATCAGCATGTTCAAATCCGTAGAGAGTCAGCACATAAATGTTAGCGAGTTGACACAATTGTTTCAAGGGTTTCCACAGAAGTAGCCTATGGTAAAAGTGGTATAAGTACGGATCGAGTCAGTCTCAGTCCAAACAAGGACCACTGTGTTACAAAAGGTGATATGATATTCAGGAAATGTTATCATGATTTATTTCAGAAGAAAATGTCACCCATCGTAACATTTAAGAGTTCTTTTACCAAGTCATAGAGGTAGGGAGAGTTGTCGGAGTCTGCATGCTGACAGTGAGTTCTTTTTCAATATGCCAATGGAGATGCAAACTTCTAGGTCAGACTACATCATCTATGACTTTTGAGAAAGTTACCCCCAGAAAAAGGAATTCAAATATTGTACGTGTATGTGCATTTACTCGGAAGATTGTCTTCGACTATCATGCACTGTGCTGTGCATCCTCTTGACGGCCACAGAAATGTAGCTCAGTCCTCATCTGGTGTCCTTGATCAACTATCGGATCTCCACCTTATGTGTGCAAACCAGGTCACTGTTTACCAGATTCCACATGCGCATGAGCTCTGATGGAAGCAGCTTGTGCACCACTATCATGCTCTTAAAGAAACAAGGTTCTCGGTTCAATTTACTGGTCTTATTTTTCACTAGGCCAAACGTCTTAAAGGCCTCATGCTTTATAGGAGTGATATGAAGGATCTCCAAACACATGCCCAAAAAGACATCGTCGATGGGGTAGAGCTCCAGGGTCTCGGCAACCCAGTAAAGCCGTTTCACAAGGCTCCCATCCATCAGAAAACCCCCTCCACCTGCATATGGGGGGTATAGTGTCTTGTTATATAAAGCTGGGGGTATGTAGTACTTGTTTTCTTTTTTGCGAATAGGCTTAGCCTTGAAAATCACATCCCCCACAAACATGTCCTTGTTAGGGTTGGTGTTTTCAAGGTATTCAATGATGTTGTCCACGCTGACAAACACATCATCGTCCCCTTTGAAGACGTAGCGCACACTGGGACAGTAGATGTGGAACCATTTGAGGAAGTGAGTCTCTTTTAGTGTGAGGTTGAAGAAGCTATCCAAAAAATCCCATTGGAGGATATCCCCATAGATGTAGTTCTCAAACTCCACAAGCTTCTGATGGTTCGCTTTCTCTTCCTTACTAGACGACGTGCCAAGGAGGAAGAGGGTCTTTATCCTCTTGCCATCCACCACCCGCTCTTTACCCCAGGTTTTTCGGATGACCTCCCTGCGGTCATGTTGGGTGGCCACTGATTTGATTACCATGAGCAAATATATCTCCCCACTACACCTGTCTGGGTGGTTGAAAAGCATGGGGAAGAAACGACAGTGTCGATAAAGCAAGAACTGCTTAAAATTGTCCTCCAGGCCCTTGAACCAGTCCTGGCTGGAGAGGTTGAGGTTGGCACTGCAGTTGGAGCTGGTTATGTCCCAGGTTCTAGGACTGCTGTTCACTGTGAATGTGGCCTCATGTATGCTCGGCAATACTTTCGGGTGTGGTTGTTGTTTATTGGTCTTCCAAAAACCTTTTAACCCCAGGAACGTTTTGTCTTCCATTACAGCGACAGGCTCGACTCCTACAGAGTTGTCCATGCGAGCCTGTCTCTGGAGTTCGAATGGGACCACCATGTTGATACTCCCTCTCTGGACAACAGTCAGTGCCACCACAGCCAGGAAGAACATGACAATCACCTTCTTGTACACCCTCCACCGATCTCTGTTGTTGAACCTGGGGGAAGACATGGATCTCAGATGTCACACAAAAAAAAAACAGAACTGATGATGATTCACACAATGCAATGTACTTGGATACTTTGAAAAGGTATCCGCCTCATATGGAAACAAAGTGGGTAACTTATTTGGGGGCACAACTGCTACGTTTTATATCAAAGTAATAATCTTAAAGGACAGTCAGGTGACAAGAGCAGATGTGTGGCTGTGATGAGTTACTGCGTGCAAGGGACAATCACACTTGATCATCGGTGGAACCAAGTGATTGGATGTTAAAGGTGACTGATATGGAAAAATGATGCAAGAACAACGTTTCTCTTGTGACATTTCTTGGGTTGGGCTGATAACTTTTTGAAATACCTTTGAATGTTCATGTTTTTTCTGGGATAAATAAAATAACAGCAATAAATGCATACTAGTTTCAACATTCATTCATTCTGAATTTTATGAAATTAAGCAATGTAGCAAAGTAAGAATAAAAAAAAAGAAAGAAAACATTCCCTGTAGGTGAAGTCCTATTTAAATGATTTTAAATAGCCTATGGTTATGGGGTTTTTTTGTTTAAAAAAAAATATTATTAAAGCCATGTCTTGTGGATAAGGGATAACACAAAAAAGAATACAATTAGTTGTTCAACACGTCGTTGACAGACATTTTTAACACAACCACGGCCAGATAAAGCAGCACTTATCACTTTGCTATTTGCCCACTGTCACTTCTGAAGGAAGAGCTGGAATGTACGGTGAAGTAAAGTGAAGTCAAACACTTGCACTTCAAAATGCTCACATTTCCATCGTGTCATGCCGGGGCTCGTCACAGTCACGACCCCGAGACACTCCCGAGGGGGAAAATACAGGCCCCCTCTCTCCCCCTCTGAAATACCCTGTTCCCCTCGTAGTGAAAAATAAAACAAGCTAAAGCGAAGTCACTTCGATTAAAAAAAGAAGAAGAAAGTAATAACGTAAAACGTACAACTCCTTGAATATTAAATGTATATTAAAATGAAAGCTTGGAATGTTGTAAAACCAGAAAAAAACACAATTATCTATATTTATAGCCGTGTGTTCTCCACAAAACAACGTCATGAAAAGATTGTACTTACATTTTCTCAGACTTTCTGTCCACGGACGTTGTGAGCGTTGTTACTTTGAGGGGTTTTAAAAATGTGGAGTAAACCAGAAGAGAGGGTTGTTTCGGTTTTTTTTTTTAGCTTGACTTTTTTTTTTAGCCCAAAAAGATAAAAATAATAATCCTTTCTATGAAAACAGCCTTGGAGCAGACGGTGGAGTTGTCTTGTTGGTGGTGGTGATGCTGCTGCTGAGGACCTGAGCACAGACCTCTCCCTCCCTGTGTCCCGCTTTTAAACGCTCTCTCTCTCTCTCTCTCTCTCTCTCTCGCTCCCTCTCACTAACACACACACACACACACACTGGTTTACATGTCTCCAGAGGACACTGCATTGACTTGCATTCATTTCCTGGAGACTTACTCCTTAAACCTTAACCATAACTAGCACTTGTCTAATCCTAATCCTCACTCTAACCTTGACCCCTAACCTTAACCTCAGCCTAATTTTAAAACATGTCTTCACCTTAAACTTGATTTTTGTCCCCAGAATGTGTCCCCACAACATTAGGAATACTATGTAAACACACACAACCAGAGAGCGAGAGAGATAGAGAGAATTAGGCATTTGTTAGTAGTGGTTAGTATCTGTTAGGGATGTAGTTGTAGCTGTGTTGGACAATGACTATTTTATTTACTTGTTGTATTTTATCTACTGTACATTTTAATTTGTATAATTATATACTATGCAAATTGATTACTTGGTATAAAGGGACAGAATAAATAAGATTATTCTTCTTTCTGCTCCTTTTCCTGTTTTCTTTTTATTTACATAAAAGTTACATAAAAGGACTGAGCAGTGCATTGAATGTCCTCACAACCATAGAGAGACAAATCTGTGTGTGTGTCTTACCCTGTGAGAATGTGGCTTCTTTTGGACAGGAGTGTGGACGAAGGGAGGACAATGGTTCAGGTGACACGAGTGTCACTTTGCATTTATTCTACATGGTTGAACTAAACCGTGAGACAGCCCGAAGGACAAAAAAGCTGCTGTTAAAACTCATTTGTGGGTCATTTTGTTCTGCTCATTCCGTGGTTTACAGGCTTTGCTTTGCTGTGTTAGTTATAGTGCATTGTTATTTGGCTGTAGAGTATGTTTGAGTTGCATGATGATTATTATTATTATTATTATTATTTGAGAGGAATGCTGGTCGTGAATTCTTTAACATACATAATAATCCATCTAAAGAGGCTGGAGCCGTCACCCTGTTTAAGATGGCTTCTCATTTTCAAAAGGTGTTTGTTTGGGTTTAGCACTGAAATGTCACAGCATTGAAGTTATTCTTACAAGTTCAGGGAGTGTGTGAGACTCTCCGTGAAACTTAATGATCCATCCGGCTCTTAATGGATCTGGTCTGGCCCCTAAATGCATGGCAGGAGTGGCTCCACACACTGACACTGGACTTTTTTTTTTTTCTCTTAAATGATTTTATTTTATTCCCTGTTGCCCTGCTGTTAATGACCATTTTTGATTTTTACAACCCACAGTACAGTATGTGTATTGTTCAGGACATAGCAAAAAAAGAAAAAGCCATAAATCATAAAGTGAAAAACCATGAAGATTAAACTGAAGAGAAATATAATGTACAAATAGAAATGTAAAACAAAATCTAGTAGATAATGAACAAGTAAATAAATGATAGTTATGACTGCGAGGCGTCACAAGGAGAGTAAATTAAATTTAAAAACACATTATGCATAATATCAGGCACGTACAGTAAAATTAGAGGAAAATGATAAATATCAACAAGTGACATAGCAGCAGATTTGAGCAGCTAACACTTAGCTTCCTTGCAGTTTTGCTGGATTCCATCTTTCTCATTGACCTAAAGCAAAAGCTTAAAAGAATTTAAAAAAGCAGTTAAATTAAAAGTCGTACTGTCCATCGATGCTGCAGTGAATACGATATTTACACAGGAAGTAAATGTTTTCATAGTGACGCCAAAGCCGCTTCTTTACGTTGCGGGATTAACATGGGAGGACCAGGATCTGTGCAGTGAGCCAACATTTTATTCAATATAAATCCTAATTCAACATGACCTGTGGGTTACTTAAGCTCGGCATTCAACTCTGTAAATACTGCTCTGATATTCTCCTCCCTCTGCACTTCTTTTTTTAAATGTAAGTACGATGATGTGAATAATAATGTCAAATCATAGCGATGTAAATAATAATAATATGTAAATGTAAAGCCAATAACCCAACAGTTACAATACTGTGCATTTGAAACCACAGAGTTACTTTAACACAAGTTAGTGATCAGTCTTGTATAAAGTACCTAAAAGAGGGTTCAGATTGACTTCAAACTGACCACACGAGGCAGCAGTGGACCAGCAGCTCCTGTGTCCACACACAAGCTAAAATCAATGATTTTAGGGTTAGTGAGGAGTAAAGATTGAGCCATGGTAACTCAGTGGTCGGGTGTCTTTCAACTGGAAGGTTGTGAGTTAAATTCCTGGCTCTGCTACTCTATATGTGCCCTTCAGCAAGACAATTAAAGGGCCACTTTAAGAAAAAAATTAAATTCCAGAGATAAATGTGTTATTATATATTACAGTGGCTCTGAGATACATGTGTCATTCCCACAACAGAGGAAGTTGGGATTGAAAAAAAAAAAATTGACAATAAGTCGGTGACAACATCCCTTCCTTCAAAGAAAATAAAAGCCCTGCACTGCTCTTTACTGTGATTCTGTCAAGTTTTATGAGTGAAAGATCTGAAAAAAACTGGTCAAATTTGGTCAAAGGAAGTAAACACAGCAGCATCATAATGATTTTTAAGTTTATTCTTCATTTGACCAAGTGGGGAAAAAAATGGGTGAAACGACCTTTAACCCCATGTTGAAGCGTGTGAATGAGTGAATGGCAGAAACTGTCATGTAAAGCAGCTCATCAAGACAAGAAAAGATCTCCATATAAATACAGACCATTACCAACTCTTCTTCTTCTGATTTTATTTGGTAGTAACAAGTAACAAAGATAGTTGTAGGAAATGTAGTGGAGTAAAAGAAAAAAAGTGAAGTACAGATGTGTGAATTTCTTTCGTATTTGTACTTTGTTACATTGTAACATTGCATGTGATGCACAGTCAAATCACATGTGCTCTTCAAACTCCCACTTCCAGCACAAGCATGAATCCTACTGCATGCCAAGATATGAAGGAAACAGTGTTTGCAGGGACAGGATACAGTGACAATACATGTGTGATTTCTAAAGAACGATCAAAACACATCGAAAAAAAAGCACTCTCTTATCTATTTTTGTTTTACAAAAATAACCGTGGCCGCGCAAGTATTGACGCAGCAGTGTCGTCTGTCATTTTGACTGTAGAGCACGCCCAAAAATATTTACAGTTTCTGAGTTTTACTTCGTTGAAACTCAGGTTGTTAAAGTGAAGAGAGTCAAACTGAAAGTGAAGAGAGTCAAACTGAAAGTGAAGAGAGTCAAATTGAATGGGCTCGTAAAAGAGATTAAATGCACCATTCAGTTTGTAATCAAGTGAAGTATTATTATTAACACCAGAAATGATGTCCCTACTAGAAAGACCATAGAGGTCATGTTGACCGTTCATAGATTATATGCGTATAATTTCAATAAAATAAAGTAGAATCTGAAAATAAATAGATATGTCATGTGAATATAGGTGGGAGCAGCTGTTGAAATTGCAGATCCAAAACGAAATACATTCATTTAGTTTCTTTCTCCCCCATTTATAACTCAAAAGAGATTCACTGTTTCTGCAAACTTAATCGTAAAATTTTATTTGACATCAGTCCTTTAAAATAAACACTCTCAGAGAGTGAGAAGCACTGGAAACCACTGGTCTGATACAACAGAAGATTAGTTTTGAATTTGGTGTTTCACGTCTCAGCAACACCAAAAGAATTAACTGTAACACAATCACTGATATTAGCATAGTTGTGCAGTAACCTTCTGATGTCAGCGAGTGTGCGTTGTCGCTGTGCTTCAGAGGATGTTTAATTGCCCATAAGTGACATATTAATCCTCTATCATGCGGTAAAGGGTTATAGAACGTTTGCCTACAAAAGAAAGTCATGTCCTGAACCACGAGTTGTGTTTTCTCTTCAGTCATCCATTTTGATTTTTACTCTTCAGCTCTCTAACTTGAAAAAAGGACTTGGTGATGACTGAGACACTGATTGCACAGCTGTCACCACCGCAGCCACACTCTTAACCCGCTGCTGGGGCAAACTGTGCAATTCCGCCTCTTTATGGTCTGGGGAAAGAACAACAAAATGTCTCTAGGCTTAAAAACAGGGATTTTTCAGTTCGCACACACAGCTGCAATTCAACAATCTCTTCTTCCTCTCCTTCTCTCTCCATTTCCTGGATCCAGTCAGTCATCCTTCTCAGGCCCATGTGCATCCTGTTGCCTGCTGGCGGTGTTTTTTCCCATTTTGATTTTTTTTGGTTCCTCTCTGTGATTGCTGCAGATGAGCAAAGTGTTGACGGACACTGCAGTCGCTCATCTTGACCTTGGCTTGAAAGGTTTGTCACTGATGTCTAAAAGAGGCAACGGCCAGTAAGGAAACTTAAGTATGACATTCGTGTAGCTGCACTTTACTTTGTTATTTACATTTGTAGCGACTCAGGGGAAACTGAGGTTGGGAAGCACAATTTTTCAAATATACTACCCCTGTTCTAGTAATACAAAGCTAAATGCAAATCGGTGAAGTATTCCTTTAACCCACAACTCACCCTACCACTGAGCTACCATGGCTCAATCCTAACGCCTCACTCCTCATTCGAAAACAACTTTTGATACTTAAGGACAGTAAATGTCAAGACTTTTACTTCAGTAATATTATAAAAAGGTGAGATCAACATCTACCTTCTACATTTCCTGGTCAGATACTTGTACATTTGCTCAAGTATCAATTTAAGGGACTTTATACAAGGCAGAGGAGAAGTGAACTTTGCAAACACAGGATCTCTGACGTCTTTGTTACTGCAAAGTTTGTACTATAGTAATGCACCCGCTGATATTTATATAGTAATATAGTCAACAGGCAGCTATTTGCAAACATCTGGTCTGGTATATATTATGTTATATTATATTATATAAGTCAATCTTGCTTCAATTTAGCCAGCATATGTCCAAAGAGCAAGTGTAAGATAGGGTTAATCATTATAGAATCCTATAGTTTTCCCTTCATAAACGAGCACTGTATGCCAGTAAATTGTAAAGTTTTGAAATTGTTGTGATGTAATCTGGCCGATCCCTGTCACACCTGACCCGACCCTACCCTCCGTCATCCCATCCACGTTAACTTTCCACTCAGGAATTCCTTTTTAACCTCGTGTTGCAATCTTATTGCTCAGGCGAGCTGGATGCTGGAAGTTTGGCGGGTGGTCGGAAAAACCTCTGCAGCTATACTCAGAGGAAGTCGCTGCTAATCCCTTGTTGTGTTTAACACACCTGAGGGAGAGGAATACCTTTGCCGTGTTCTTCTCTTGTGAACTGAGTGGAATGAATGAGCCTGTCCTTCCTCCTTGTGATAAATGAGGGGCCCTGGCGGCTGACTCCTTACTCACTATGAAAGAATTTACTGCTGGGAGAGAATAACTGGCTCGAGGGGCCCCCACACACACACATCCTCACCCCCCATACACTCTTCTTTTTTTCCCACTCAGCCGTCAACTGAGGACGTTCTTCTCTGAAAAGGCTTTAGGAGGAAGAGGAGGAGGAGGAGGAGCTGTGATCAGGCTGTCAGCTGTGTTATAGGTAAACAGCTGCCTTCTCTCTAAACAGAGAGGCCCCCATTGGCTCAGTCACACACTAAGTCAAGCCGTATTTATTTGTGTAGTGCATTAAAAACAACCGGAGATGTGCCAAAAGTGCTTTACAAAAACAAAGGGTTAGATAAGGTAAGACGAAGCAAAGGATAAGACGAGGCACAGATAACACAACGACGGCAACACACAGTCAAAGTGAAGACGCGAGATTTAAAATAGAGAAAAGGTGAGACTTTACACTGGCTATTTTAATTTATTTTAATATTTCAATAAACTCTGAGTGATTGGCAGTTAATGGTTGACTCCTGGGACTATGTGGATAAGAAATCAGAAATGTATTAATAATAATACATAAAAATATGTATTAATAGTAATACTAATTCTGTATTCAATCAGTAACCAGTGCAAATAGAAGTTGTCTTTGAACGTGTGGCAGGGAGAAGGTCGCGGCAAAAGACCTTGCCGGTGCTGACATGCCTTCCTGTTTTGCGTCATCAGTGTGACTGATTCAGGTGTGTGTTAATGAACCACGGCTGAAGTCAAAGGAATTATGTTAACGATTTACACAATGCTATTTTTAGGACACCCTTGCGGATTATTCGAGTGATGTTCATCAAGGGCCACTTTCCCCCAAACCTTAGACCCTGTAACATGACGTTTATTAGCAGAGGCTACTTTATCAGCTACTGCCTTACCTTTAGTGCTGTGGCTTTTTCACTTTATTGTGATAAGCTGTGATGGTCTCTTTCCTGCCCCCCCCCGAGGGCAGAGGGCAGGAAACACCCACAGGTGCTTTTACAGTGGGAGAGAACAAAGGTTAGCTAAACTGTATGATTTATCCTGCGAGTATTCTAAACTAACATTTTATGGTTTTACACAGGAAACGACTTGAAACCTGCATCAAAGAGTAGCACATGTCACATTTGTTTCCATGAGTTTGTCACACAGGAGAATTAAAAGTCACACGGAACACTAATGTGTTGATTTGGAATTGAAAGAAGGGGTGAGGGGGGAAACAGATCAAGTGTCTTAGGTGAGACTGGAGGAGGCGATCTAGTTTTTTGTCCCCCATCCTGCAAGAGCATGGGAGACTGTCTCTAGCAATTTAAGTCGCAGTCTCAGCCCCAGTTTGTCAGCCTCCTGGAAGTATTTGTCTTTTATCACACTCACTGTCCCAGTGACGTCCACCACTGTCACATTTAAACGTGGAGGGACTGACAACCCGATTTAGCAATGACTTAATGACAACATATCACTGCCTGGAGTGAGCCTTTTTATTTACATTTTCAGAAAATAGTTTTATATATATATATATATATATATATATGCATATATATAGTTATAAAGAAGTAGACAGCAGCTCGCGCATTGTGCAAAACGGCATAACCAGGGTTATCAATCAATAATTCAATCAACAGCTTTGTCACTTATACAGAACATGGTCTGCGTGTGTTATCTGATAGCTTATCTTCTGTTTGCAAAATAAAAAAGACATTGTCATAGTTCAGCACGCACATTGTCATTTCTTCTGCACAAACACATTGTGTTGACTCTTGACGACTTAAGCTATTGCTTACATTACTAGTTGAAATGACCAATCGTAGCAATGTACTAGTGAGGAATTGGCCCTTTGCACAGCAGCCATTTTGCCAGTATGCAAGAGCAAGCAAATGAATGACTCATGAGTGTTTTGTCATCTGTTGTTTAATGTCAAAGATCAACCGTTACACTGATTCCCATAAATGCCGGTGTTGTCCACACCCCAGGTCCCCCTTGTCTTGTGCAGATAACGTCCCAGGAAAGCATGGCTTGCTGTTAAACTGATCCATCTGTCACATGAGTGACAGTGATGGCGGTTTTATTCTCGCCACAGGCTCTCATTTATTTGGTCTCACAAAACATTAACCAAACGTACATAGGGAGTAAAAAAAGTAAGGCTGCGTTCACAGTGAAGGTTAACGGGCTGTTTGTGAGGACATTCCTGAGAATGTCAAAAATGTAAACGGCGACTTCCAAATACACTTTCGTCTTTTATACAAGTCTCCTTTTGTCAGGCCTTTATCTTAGTTTGGTGCACTTTCAAAAAGCTACCAAACATGGCCCTGAAGGGAAAAGCTCACGGAAACAGGAGGTTCAGCAGACAGAGAAACCCCCACCCCCACCCCCATTTCTTGTTTGGTTGGCGGCACCTTTTTATCAGTTCACATGGCTGTCTCCTGATAAAGACATCTGAAAATGGTGCCAGTTATCCTGGTGACACTTCAGAAAATACTTCTGTCTCACCAGATTAACTGCACAGTTATGAGGCCGTGGTGCAAATTGGTCACACTTTGCTCATGATCTCAACTATGACATGTGACATATACGTGGGATTTTGTAACCTAATCCCGAGGCATTTAAAAAAATACTTAAGAATAAGGTTTTAAATCTTTAAAGACATGAATCTGTTGGGTTGATGGATAATCAACACTATTTCTTAGAGGATCTTTCTCAACTCAGGGGAAACTGAGGTTGGGAAGCACACATTTTCAAAAATACTACCCCTATTCTAGTAATACAAAGCTAAATGCAAATCGGTGAAGTATTCCTTTAAATGTGATCGGCCATGGAAGTGATCATGGACTAAGTCTGATCCCCATCCCGTGGTCTTTATCCACACCACTGTTTTGATAAAAAGCAGAGCTTCCTCTCTGTCGGAGTTACAGCTGGACAGTTACCAGCGTGGCTCAAGCCCGGGGTTACGCGGCCACCTGGCCACAAGTGCGTCAGTGTTTCATGTGCAGCCTGTTTCCTCACATTGTGCTGCTTCTCACTCGCGGCGTCCAACAATATGAATTGCTGAACATGTCATCTCTCGGAGGGGGAAACGTGGGGCTACTAAGAGCTGCACAGCAAGCGCGAAAGTCATTCCTATACCTAAACCTGTAGCTATAGGTCATCGTGGGTAATAACACCTTGTTCAGAGGAGCTTTTTTTGTGGTTCCTTGTGACATAAAATGTGGAGGTGACGACAAGTGAAGACGTACAGAATATGCTGTATAATTCAAAATCGTGCTGGTCATGTACAGGACATTACACCAGAAAATACTGGTATACTGGTGTTTGTTTCATTTCTAATTATTAACCACGGATGCTTCACACCTAACGGAGCACAAACATTGATGACTCATTTCCAAATTCCAGTCGTTGGATTTTTTTTATTTGTGTGTAACAATGTGGGGACATTTGCCAGCCACCATAAAACTTTCACTCTGACAGAAAGTGTGATGGCACCCTCATCGAAGTCTTGTATCATGTTATTAACAATAACATTGTTAACATCCGCCCCAGGATATGGAAACATAAAGCATTCACAAGGAACAGGCTTGTTTAATGCATAACACGCAGAACGTGGAGCTCAACTTTCTTGTACAAAACACAACAAACATTAATTTCAGGATTTCCATCCCACTCTTCCACTGCTGTGTTTTTGTTTTTTTTCCATTCAGGACAAGAGGCTACACCTTAGGAATCAACATATTTGCTTATAGGATTTCAATCTATTTGGAGACCATGCTCAGTACAATTTATCCTAAAAAATGACTGCCAGTAATGCTGGGATGTAGCATGGATCCTGTTTCAACAGATAGAGATAACAAGTTCAATAATTGTATAGCACGTAATAAATATAGGGAGTTTAGACACAGGATTGCACGGCAGAAAACAGGTTCATGTGTCACACATTTATTTAAAACCCACATACAGCACAACATATCAAAGTCAGTTTCAAATGCACTACAACAAAAATGTAGATGTTAACAAATAAATATCAGGACACCTGGAAACAACACCCCGAGTTTTGTCGGACGTGGAAAGAATGGCAATGTAATGTACATCAATAATTATACTAATTTTACTATTAAGTATTTATATGCATGTATTTGTGTACATGATTCTGTACATAGCAGACATTTGTAAGATTGTTGAGTTGTAGAATCGAGACAAGACATGAAGACATGGTTTTTCATTCATTTCCAGAGATAGATGTGTTATTCGATCATCAGACAGTGGAGGATGGGACTGAGATTTTCAAAGAAAATAAAATCTCTACACTGCGATTCTGTCAATTCTATGAGTAAAAGATCTGAAAAAATGTAATAAATGACAAAAAAAACCTGGTCAAATTAAACAAACACAGCAGCATCATAAGGATTTTTAAGTTTATTCTTCATTTGACCAAGTGGGGAAAAAAAATGGGTTGTACAGACCTGGTATTAACATCCACCATGAGTGATCGGATCACAGAGACCACATTTGCAGGTGGTTTGAGGACACGTGGCCACATTCCTGTTTAAGTGTAATCTGTCCTCGGGGTGGATTTGAGACTCCGTCTCCTCAGCCGACATTACAGCAGTTACGAGTTTTGGTTTTACACTATTCCAGCGCTCATACATACATTCATGTGTGCGGCCACCACCGCGATATTGACACCGATTTCTATTACGACTCTGTTTTCTTAATGGTTAAAAATGATTTCATTGCGCGAGTAGAGTTTTGATTCACTAAAGCGCCCTCCCATCCTCTTCCTTTAATCACGTCTGACGTCTGTACAGTCCGACTCTTTACAAACACTGTTTTGTTCTTGGAGACGCTCATGACGTCTGTGTGTATTTGAATAAAGGGCAGGGAAGCCCAATCTGATCCAGGACATATATTCATGCCTAATGCAAACAATCCCATGTACGATTTATTACTGAGGACGGATGTTGGTACCGGGTCTGCGCTGTATGTGTCCCCTGATGGCACCCGTGCAATTACAACGAGTAAAGAATGGTATGGTTGCTCTCTTTAGAACCATGACAGATTTGAGCCAATTTTACAAACTCCTTAATGTCTATAATGTCTTAAAAACATGTTGACATTAGCTGAAATGTGTTTGCTTTGCTCACCCCCTGCAGTAGCTCTCCCTCCGCTCTCCTTAAAATGCTGAATTTCTCCATGGACTTTGGTGCGGGAGAGTGAGTGGGTCAGATGTTTTGTTCTTACAGCTGCCTACCAGCTTCACTTTCTTAGTAACTTTCTTGTGCGCTGTGCCCGTTTGATTTGATTCATAGAGGCAAGATCAAGAACAGCAAGAAAGAAGCGCCAACCGAAGGTTTCACAAGTGGACTCTGCTGTTGTAAACCCTCCAGACGTTCAGCAGTTTCACTGGATGAATGCTTATTGCAACAGGATAGTGCAGAGTTGGAGGGGGTTGGTTCAAGATCACTGGCACCAGCAGTGTTTTGGTAATTACTCTAAATTCCTCAAGGGGGTGACAGAAGTTCCACAGTGGCGCTTTAAGACGCCGTCGACTTCAGCAGCCTCGGTTTCTTAGAAATTTAGAGGTTAGCTGTAAGACTACAAGGTGTACAATGTTTCACGGCTGGGGCTTGTGATTATTACCAAACCGCATATTATGTTACGGGAGGAAGTCTGTGCGACAGCCAAAGGGGGGAGGAAAATGCAGGGCCACAATCCTTCACATTGTTCCCACTCCTCCCCTCCCCCCGCCCCCTCCTCTCACTACTGATTTTCGACCATCTCTGTTGCCCTGACCCTGATCACAACCTGGGGGGGATGATGTTACAGGAAGCCTGATGCTACTGGGGAGATAGCGCTGCTCCACGGTGACAGCTCCCTCTTCACCTCCTCTTTGACTGGCTGCCTGGAGGAGGAGACAGGGGAGGAAAGTGGGATGAGTTGTTTGGACATTTAAATTGGTTTCAACGAGAAGAGAAGACGGAGATGTATCAATAAAAAGAACACTGGCATACTGGTGTACTAAAAATAAGATTTAACAGCTGGACACTCCTCAGTGTGTTCCCTTACCTGTCACAATCTGATTTTCTTTCAGCGACACATATGCACACAGTCACAGCACTTATGCTCGTGAATTACAGTCATAAAGAGGATGTAGTAGATCCGGGGTTTACCATATTTTTTTTCTCACCCAAGTGCCAAATTATGTCAAGCACTCCAAGCCGCGGGGACAAATACTGACTTACATCATCCGTAAATACAAATAGTGACAAACAGTGACACACACCTGTTAACACAAATATTCAATTAAACATGCAGTGACAGCGCTATTGTGTCCTCTTGTGCCAACAACGCTGAGGAAGGATTCTTGAGTGTTTCTTTTGTCGTGATGTTAAAGCACAGTTTATATTTACACTGCTATAATTAATTGTGACAAGTCATAATTCACTTTCAAGATAGCTGCAGTTCAACCTCAGCTCGAGCCATTATTCAGCCTCTGTTTGGTCCTCGTGAACAGAAATAATATAACATTATTTGAACGCCGCGTCCTTCATGTGAAAGTGGAATGTAATATCGAGCGTAACTATCAGACCACTAACCCTGCGCTTACACAGTGGAAGTGTGTGCAGAGAGCCGTCTCTCTATAAGCGGTGCAGAAAAAACATGGGTTCATGCATTTACATCGAACTTTCCAGCAGCTTGTTTATGTACTTTAGATCATAAGCGCTCAAATGGAAAATATTTGCTGCCATTTGGGGACACCTGGTGTTTTCTTGTTTGTACTCCTGACAATGACAAACTAATCCCAGCAGAGGGCTGATCTCCCCCTCTCTCTCTCTCTCCCTCTTTTTTTTTTTTTTTTTACAAATCCAAATCTTTTCAGCAAATGAAGAAACGTTCTCTTGCAGATTTACTTTGTCAGGTTGGTTTACAAGCACAAGCTACTGTATCAGGAAGCTCAGCAATAAAAGCAGACAGTAAAACTGGCCTTGATTTTGTTTGCCAAGCCATGTGTGTCTGCTTGTTTCCTTTAAAATGCAGCCACAATCAAGTGACTTCCTTGGGAATCGATAGATCCTTGACACTTGCCAGACCTCAAAAGAGCAACATGCACACAGGACGAGGATGTGGTGGCTTTGAGTGACCATTAGGCCCGATAACAGGCTTTCTGGTAAGAGCACCCTGGCGTAAGAGCCCGGAGGTAATTGCTCATGAAAATGCAATTCAGAAGCATGAGAGCATTGGGAGATGTTATCGCCCAACTGAGAGCACCAGAGCAACTGATGGTTTTCCCTGCGACAGCTTCACTTCTATGTTTAACATGAAGTGAAGTTGACAGCAAATAAATATGGGCTTGCGGTCATGTTGGTCTGACGGGAGCCTCCGTTTAAAAAAACTTTTAAAATGTAAACTGAGACTGGGTTTTATTCTATTTACTTGAAATAGTGTCTTGAAAAGATTCCGAGTCCCTTTTTTTTGGGATATGATGTTATTAAAAAAAAAAAGAAGAGGAATAAAGGTTAGTAAGAGCACAGACAGAATACCTTTGTTTGAGTGACGATGCAGGGAGGAGAGAAAGTGGATGATTTTAAATACCTAGGGGGGGTCAACCATCCTAAGCAATGGACAGTGGACAAAAGAGGTGAAGAAGAGAGTGAAGGCCGAGTAGAGACAAGTGTCTGGGATGATTGATGTGTGACAGAAGGACAGGACTATATATGACTTGGAGACAGTGGAGGTGGAAGAGCTTAAGATGCTGAGAGGACACAAGGGGACGGGGCAAGATGGAGGCAGAAGATCCGCTGTGGCGACCCCTAAAGGGAGAAGCTGAAAGTGTCTAGAGAAGGAAAAAAACACCCTGCTTTTATTCTGAAATAGGATATATGATCAAAAATAAAGAGATAGCTGACACAGTCCAGTGATCCACACAATAAAGTCATCTGCTCATGCAAAGCAAAAGATGCCCATTCTCCTGCCTGAAGAGCATTTGATATGCTGCACAGTAGTGTCTCACATCCATTTGTGTGAATCATGAACACTCCCTGCATAGGTTGTCAAAAGGAAGGAGAGCTGGCTGAGGCAGCTGTGAGTAAATGAGTATATCGTGAACAAAGACCGACACAAACGCTTTGAAACGATGGCAGATTTTGTTACAGACTTCCAGCTAAAAAATGCTGAGTAACTCAAGACACAATCAAGATTTTGACTGCAAGATCCACCTATAGATCTACTGTTGGTTTCAAGACAACAAGGGTATACAGATCTACAATAAGCAGTAGCAGATGGACAAAGGGGCGGGAGTCATATTTTATCCACTGTACAACCCACTCCTACTGAAGGTGGACAAGTTCAATTCCCACGGTGGAAAACGAGACGGACACTAATAAGCAGTTCCAGAAATATTTCTCAAGTCTGGTCAGACTGGTTGTTTCATCTTGAATAACAACTGGCAGTCTCTCTCGTCAACTTGCCTTTCCAAACAAACAATGGACCCCCAGCAATCCCGACTGGCTATCTTCCAGCTGACAATATCAAGCCAAACGTCCCTAACAGTGGATACCAGGCAGTGTTCCAGTGATCATTCAACAACCTTTAACATTATGCTTACTTCCACTTTGGCGTCCCTCTCCTCCTGCTGTGGAGCCGGCGGAGCCCTGACGGCTTCTCTGCTGTGGCTCTGACTGGGAAAACTGAGGCGCCAAGTCTTGACTCTTGCGAGCGCTGCTCTGGCTATCCGCCGTGTCAGGTGTACGTGGAATTTTAGGCCGGCATGCAAACGCAGAGACGGAGTGACCGCCACTGTTGCCAGGAGAAAAGATGGAAAGGAAGATGTATGCTTTTAATATATTATTCATTGCAATTTAAGATGGATCCTTTAGATCTTAGACTGATCTTTTTACCTGATCAATAGCTACACAGACACTATAGTCACATTTCTATAGACCACTATAAATCTCATTTTACAGAGTGTGTCAGAGCCCATGGAGCTGGATACATGAGAGCATCCGTTCTACTGGTTTCTACGGAGACCCCAAAGTCAGAGAAAGTGTTTTTAATGCCGTGTGTACAAGATAAGGTACTTAAGCAATGCACAGACTGTTACTCGTGTCTTAGAACTGCTCTTTGACTCAGTTCGTTTTTACAGAATAAAAGGCACTGAATTCTTAGATAATATCTACCAGGCCAGATATTAATGCCGGTGGACCAGTTTTGGCCCGCGGGCCCCCAGTTACCAACCACAGCTTTACAGGTTTAGCATAAGTGTAAAATAATGCACAAAGCTATTATGAAGCTACTACAATTTTAGACATAGAGGTAAAACTTTACGGACTCTATTCAAATGGATTTTGTCACTTCAGAGTCACATGTTTTAATGCAAGTGACACATATTTTAGTCCACGGACAAAAAAAGCCTTCCTGTGTGACCAAAAACACAGACAGGGTCATTTGTAGTCACGTCTGTGTGAATCTGATATACAGGATCATGTTGACTAATATTAAATGACTTTTCTGCCTGCAGTCATGGGCTGTTTCAGGAGCCAGATAACCTACATCCAGTGGAGAAGTAAATAAAAGTGAGATGAGTCATCATTATTCCAACAGAATAAGTAACTCTTAATCTATAGGCTTAAAACAGGCTCTAAAAGTGAATGTTATGATGCAAAATTGTCCGCCACCCCTATTAGCCTCTTACTGAGAAACAAGCATATCAAGATTGGACTTTCTAAAGCCTTAATAGAAAACAGCCTGGTCAACCCCCATGTGTTATTTTGTGTACGTGAATGAGGCAAAAATAGACATCCGTCCATTTTATATCTGCCAAATTGCTGAGGGTTGCCTGAAATCACTCGCTTTACACTTAAATCTCGTCTCCATACTGGAGTGAATTGAGGCTACTGAGGTCAGACTCAGCCAGGCTGTATTGTAGAGGTGTTTTACGTTCGTGGGGAATTGGTGAAGCGGTTTCCTAGGACTCGGTACTGCTGGTATGATTCAAGTAGTCAGGGGAAGTTCCCTTGAAAGGGTGTCTTTGTGGGGGCCCTGCTTGTCTGAGCTCATGTCAGTCTCACAGACCAATTTGGCAGTGCTGAGTCACCGATCCATGTCAAATGACACTCTTGCCAGGTCTCACCGCACACACAGACACACAAACACGCTGGAACCCTAGGCTGAGTTATGTTGTTGACTTTAATTTGCAAGTACACAGGTGCAGAATGGGAGGATTTAAGAGTCCATGCAAACTGCCTGACTAACTGTTTGTCTTTGTCTGAAAATAGATGGATGGACTACATCAAATTGCACCATAACCATAAACACCATAGGTGTTTCCACATATGTTGGCAGTGCTAGTAAAAATGCAATACTGCACTGCAGTATCACTGCAGTGATACTCTTGTTATTAGAAGTAACAAAGACCGGTCCGGTTGGTTAGAGGTTCATCTTAAGATAAGACCTAAAACATTAAGAAAATTACAAACAGATAGAGGCTTCAGGTGATGGAGGAGGAGTCGCGCGGTATATAGACGCTAAAACGTAATGGAGGTGCATTGAGATAAAGGTGAAAATAAATCAATACCTGTGACATACAACAATATTCAGAACAATTTGTCGTTTCACATGAATGTCTCGGCTACCAGAGCAGACTACTTCTAATGTAAACTTCACAAATTGAGTCATTTGAGCACACACGCATACACCAGCGCCTTAAGTAATCAAAGTTCAAGGTTTATTTACCATCAGAAATTCATGACCAATCATATTTGTGCGTTTACCTGGCAAAGTGTCCGTTGTGTTCCTCCCGGGAACGCTCTTTTGTCGCTTGCCTCTCGTAGAGCCTGTCCAACTCCGACTCCTGGGACAACCGGCCACACTCCGAGTCTGAATGTTTGAGTTGTTGTGTGCGACAGAGACAATGGAAACATTAGAGCTCCACCACGCTGGTTTTGGATTGGTAACAAACTGGCAGGCCCTCAAAAATCAAAAAAACTTCCAAATAGCAACACAGCAAAACTGTCATCGTCACTAACAGAAACATCAGAAACAACTTGATGCCACGCTTAAATTTGTTTTATAGAAAGCCAAAATAAGTTAGTCTCTTTATTCCCTCTGCTCTGTGAGGAAGTTTCTAGAGCTTGCTTGCCTGGTCCTTGGAGACACTGGGCATGTCATCAAATAAATTAAATAAAAAGCAACAGGTGGAAGGGAAATTAAGTCCTGCTATAATTACTGCTGACAGATGGTTTTCATTGCGTAGTGTATTTAGCATGAGAAGTCCGACTGCAAAAATCAGCCACACAGGCTCATTGCAGCATTATTTTATCCTTTCAAAGACTAGTATGCACACTAAAATGTACACAGTGCACATATCACAACGCTACTTACCGATGGTGTGACGCAGAGAGTCAGAAGTGCTGGGGCAGCTGCCGGAGCGCGTAGGCGGTCGAAAGTTGTATCGGGAAGGAGGCAGGCTTCCTTCTTCGCTCTTCGGTCGACTGAGAGGGTATTCTCTGCCCCCCTGACTGCCCACCTGATAATCCCTGCACATGATGACACGTAAACAATTCATCCAGTTATGTTATTTAGGTTTTGTGAGGCATAATGGCATCAGTTCTACTTTTCAACGACTGTCAAGCACTAACTTCATATTTAAAGTATAAGCCTTGACAAGAGAGAGTCTGGCCATCTTGCGCCTTCGTCCTAATGCTCTGTTCACTTCCTGTCACTATAACAGACAGATATGCTGATATGCAATGTCATGCTAATCCAGGCACTGTCATCCCGTATTTGTGTGTGTGTGTTTTACTTACACTGCATTGACATTGCGATGAGAACTCGGTGTGACTGGCCTTTGTAGGGGCTCATCAACACCCGGCTGTGTCCTCTTCACTTTTGCCATGTTAGTCATAATCTGTAACCACACAAAATCAAGTAACACAGTAACGACACAGGTATATTTGTGATAATAATTACTGATGTGAAACAAGCCTTGTGTCATAGGAAGGATGTGTGACACCCAGGAGATGTTCAGGATAGGACAAACAAGTCTTAGGATATGACACACTCATCGAATGGAACACAGAGGTCCATCTGTGTTGGTGGATATAATGTGAATTCTCCCATCAAATAATAATAATGATAAACTTCCAGTAGCACAATGACCTAAAATCTAAGGTAGCAGGTAATGTAGTGCAATTACTGTTAGTTATTGTTGGACACATACATACATACTTTATGTATATACTGTAGAGTATATATACACATATATATTATATTCTCTTACTCCTAGGTACTCAGTGGTGAGCAGACTCTCCCCAGACAGCTCCCTGGGCTGCGGTTGCAGAACTTCTTCTTTGTCGAGATCCGTTTCCATTAAATCTTCCTGTTACAAAAAATCATGACACGTCACTTAAAAGTATGTCATTTGCAGTGAAACACTATGAGAGGTCTCTATGAGAGGTCTCCCACCATATAACACCAGTGTGAGTTGTTTCGAACGTCAGAGAGGGTGAAGTGGACTTGCTCAACAACAACAATATGAGCCCGCAGAAACAATGAGTCATCCACAGAACAGTGCTGTCTACAGTATACCACTGGGACATCCTGAGAGGGTCAAGCCATTCCCACTTTAACTTACACACACACATATAGCTTATCTTGACAATCTACATACTCACCTCCATACACGGTGTCACGCAATGATTGCCCTCAGGTGCTGTTTTCTCTCTCAATTTGACTGTTTTGACTTATTTGTTATTATTAACCCATTCCCGTGGTGCTGCTAAATTAATATGAGAAACAACTAAATGAACCAAAGAGGTTAAAAGCATGGACTTCATTGGTGTCCAACAGGTTAAGAGGAGGACTCACATCATTGTCATCCTCTTCCTCTTCATCGTCTGATTCTGGTGCCTCTTCTTCAGCTGTGTGGAACAAAATCACAACGAATCAATTCATTTATAGTGGTCATTATAGGAATGAAAACAGTTTGTATTTCCTCTATTGGCTGTCATATAAAGCACTCAAATAATAGCAGCCGCACAAAACGCTCAATTACCAATTCTGTAGAAAGTCATTACACACACACACACACACAAACATTATACATAAATAATAAATGTGTATTTTTGATGTGACTGAACTCACCTGAGTTCAGCTGTTTAATAATGAACTCAATCTGTCTGTTAAGGTCTGGGTTTTCCTCTTTGCTGTAGCAGCGAAGAATTTCCTCTAAGCTCTGCTCACATGAGGGAAACACATGTCACACAAATGCAAGCACGCAGGTTTACAGCAGAGAAGAAGAGAAAGAGAAAGAGAAAGAAAGAATGCAATGGCTATCAGCGACTAAAACCACTAAGCTGTGGACAAATGTACTCATTTTAAGCCAACACAATGTATTGAACCCGTGTTGTAGCCTCCTCCGTAACACAAAACGTGCTACACGGGGTGGTTCAGCCCCATTCACACTCTGCTGCAGCTCCAAATGTCAGTTCATGAAAAAAAAAAAAAAAGATCTTTGAGGCACTCTCATGACTGTGAAACACCTGCCGTTTCCCCTTCAGACACTGGCCGCGCGGTGACACGAAAGAAGACTAAACTCAGAGCAACACTGTGGCCATTTCCTCAAAGCAGGTGAAGGCATTTGTCTTAATCTCACCATCTCTCTGGCTTCCTGCCTGACGGAGGGAATACACAGGATGCTGTACAGGGCTCCGTTCACATATGGCCGAATCTGAGGGAAGCACAGTGACACAGACGTGGGTAACGGCTAGTGTGAACACGCAGACACAAGGAAACAGAATAACAAATGTGCCCATTTCAGTGCAGCCAAATGCAGCAAACATTCCTCAGCGGTGCAACGTTTTACATTATATTTTATGATCTGATGATGATGATGATGATGATGTGTTGTATACCCTCTGCGTGTGAGTCTGCTATGCACATTGTGAATGTAACATGTGTAAGTGTACAAACAGTGACAGCTCTGCGTTTCACCTCGTGGTTCTCATGTCCAAGGAGGTCAGTTAGAACCTTTAGTATATGTTTGGCGTTCTCTGCACACTTCCTTTTTCCTGTGCAAACACACACACACACACACACTTCAATTTAACAGCTCTTTCCTGCTTATTCAGTGACAAAGGTTTGTCTTTTTTTTTTTTAAATATAGGACAAACCATGAATTCCTGGAGCTTAATATATTTTTCTTTATCCCTTCACATTTCATCTTTCCGTGTATAAAAATAGTAAAGCCACATGTGAATCAAATGCAAAGCACTATCTTCCTGTGATGTTTCCTCAAAGGCAACAGAGCAAACATAGACATGGACAGAATATATCTTTGTTGACATTATGCCCTGTAAAGTGGTCAGATTTGAATCGAGAAACATTTTCGAATATAAAGTAATTAAGTAAGTAACGAGCTGTACCAACTATAGCCCAGTATACCCATACAAACAAAGTGTTCATAAACTGTAAATAACCCATAATAAAATAATCCAAAAGGAGATTAGATAGATAGTCTTTGTGGCAATAAAAAAGGACAGCAATAGTTTATTGACATGCTCACATTTTCTTCCACACTGGTCTTAAATGCACTCTGAAGATTAATTTTGCACACATTTGGAACATTCATTTATTTACTCATTCTGGTGGGGAGTGAGATGAGATAACTGACTGACTGAGTGACTGAGGTATGCCAATATTCCATCTCTGCTTTTACCTTTTGTACGCAGACACAGGTTCATTAGAAGTGCTGCAAAATATTCCAGGGTGTAGTCTGTCAGACAGTCCGAGTCTTGCAGTTCATCCACCAGCCAGCCGATCAGATCGTCTGCTATCATGGCCGTCTGCTGGTCCCGCCTACAAACACATGATTATAAATTAAAAAATATGAAATATTTATGATCTTCGACGGGACGAAATGTAGCTGTTTGATTTCAAAAACCATGTTAGATTTTCTAAGAGAACCAGGTAGTGCTTTTATGTTACCCACAGACCAGCTTCAAGTACGAGCTCAATCATGTGTTTAAATCTAGCCTAAATAAACTACAGTACATTCATCTCCGTACCTGAGACTCAACGTGATGACTCGTCACCCTCTAAGGAAAGTGCAAAGGGAAGGATTTAAGGACACATAGATCATGGTGGATTTTACCTGAGGCTGAGTTTCTGCAGGGCGACAAGCACATTCTCTCTGGTGAGGGAGTCTTTTTCCTCCTTCCTAAGAGTATCTGTCAGAAGTTTTAGAAGACTGGGGATTTGTGAGAGGTAAACCCGACCTGTAAGAATCACCACAACATAGATTTACTGTATATCACAAGGTGAAAGGACCTACTCACATTCTAAATTGCCAGTGGACAACATAAAATACAGTACATTTGGTTAATCATTTCTCCTTAACAAACTCAAAACTGACTCAGCAATGTCATGTGAAATAGATATTTCTATTACTGAAAAGGAATGTACTTCCAAGAAGTCCTTATATGTGTCTAGATATATCCAGTGAAACATTAAATCTTCTGAGTTTTTAATTTGACTAAATGTCGACTATTTTCTGTAGAAATCTCAGCTCTAATGATATTTGCCTCTACGGCACCGTTTCTAAATAAAAATGCACTCAATAGTTACTGACATGCTGTTACAGAGAATCATTAGTGGTTTTGATGATAAAAGCCAGGTCAACCGGCTCTTCCTTGAATCTATCCAGGTCTTTGAATGCATCCAGTTAAGACACTGACTCATCTAACCAAGAAATTACAATGCTTCACCAAACTTAATGGCAGTTGAGCACTTACCCAGCGCAAAGGAAGCAAATGCATTGATGAGACGAGCCATGTACTGCCGGACAATCTCATTCTCCGACCTTATTGACTGAAGAACAGTATCCTGTGGAAACACAAAATGTAGAGTGATTGAAATCATGTCTGATGTTTGTAGAGAATACCAGAGGTACCAAATTGCCAACATCGCCCCCCCCCCGCAGTTCACCCCAAGATGGCGGCCTTCATGTAGGACTTACGGCAAAGTTGTCATTGACTTTTTGGACCGTCCTGACATGATTGACGCGTATACCAACTTTCATTCATGTATGTCAAACATTAAAAAAAAACAAAAAACAAAAAAAAACACTCTCAATTTTGGGGTATGGGAAAGCCCCCAAAAACCTCATTCATCTTGATCTTAACTGCTTTTTATTCAACATCTGCTGATTTTACCTAAGTCTTCATCCACTCAGCTGATAAAAAAAGAAAAAAAATGAACCTCTCAACTGTCAATATGCTATTCTCCTCAGAACATTCATGTTGTGATTTGATTACAATACACTGACACCTGACCACTGTTATTGTGGCACTCTTCAGTAAATGACTCCAGTGTCATATTCAGGGAGCTTGGTGCACACCTTGGCAAGTACGCAGACAAAAGAGACCATGTGAGTTGGGGATCATTTACTCCTGTGTAAAAGAGTTCATCTTCAACATGGCACCCCGTCACTAAAAGCTAGGTGAAGCATTGTGAGAGGAAAAGAAAACAAAAGAAAAAAAAACAACAAAAACAATGAAGTGATTTAGAAAGACATGTGATTGTACAGCTTTTGAAAAGCCTTCTAAAAAAGGGTGGAAATTGGAATATAATGTTTCCTACTCTGACCTTTTTTTGAAGTAACAGGATAAATTGTTCGGGAATACTACTCTGCCTGAGGCTGGGAACATTTCACAACAAATCTCCAATCTGATAAAAATCCAAACAGTTTGTGGCAAATATGTAAAACTACAGATTTGTGTGAAGAATTACAAAAGGCTTATCCTCCCTATTTATAGTAAATGATCACACAGCAGCTATATGTGGGTACATTTACAAGAACAAATCAGTATTCCCTTTTGAAATATTTAGAGTGATACATATAACGGTTTAATCATACAGTATCATTGTAACACGGCAGCACCCCAAGAGAATATGAGTGATAACGGAGATCCAATGTCCCGATTCCTGTTTTTGCCCTTCACCCACATTGCAGTCTGTGTAAATAAAGCAAATGCACCAATTCACGGGCTCACATCCAAGTGAAATTAGAGCCTTGGGATTAATGAGATGGTGTGGCCAATGGACAAGATGCTATTTTGTACTTTGGCTCAGATGGTTGCACGAGTATGAAGTCTTCATCAAAGAGGTTATTTGGTAATGGAAAACTATGTGACTGCACTTTTTTGTTCAGTATAGTTAATAACAGATTTGAAAGAGTTAAATGCACTACAATTAGTGTTTAGGTCCCACCTGTTTAGTGCTGTAGCGCTCCAGCAGATCATTGCTGATATAGGCTTGAAGAACAGTGTCTCTCTGCTCACCAGGCAGTGAGCGAGTCAGTCTCTAAAAACAAAAACACATGGAAAAAAGACTCATCAGTCAAGTGTGGACATGCAAAGCAGCAGGGAAGTGGTGTGTAACTATAGTAAGTGACTATGAATGGAGCACTTGTCTCCTCCGGAACAACAAATCACTTTAATTTGTGTTTCCCACAGAAGAAAAAACACATTGTTCCCCAACATTTTCAAAACAGAGTTGTACTACTAGTGTTAATATAGTATATTATAGTAGAAGGTTGACAAACAAAACACTAAGAAGTGGGCAATGCTTGAATGACAACATCTGTGATAAAAGGATTCCATACCAAGCTGATTTCAGACCATAGCCTAAACATTTCGTATAAATATCATACCATAGATTTTATCACCCCCAAAAAAATGACGTTGGGTGACTTCAGCAACAAAGCGTGACAACGAGTGAAGCACAATGTGACGTACAATGCTAAGAGACTGTAAAATGAAGGAGCAAGGAGCAGTGGCTCTAGAAATGAGAGGGAAAACAAGATGGAACATTACACATGGTAAATGACTAGGAACAGGTTCATGACACTCACCCAGCGAAGTGCCTGAAGCAGCAGGGACCTGAGTCTGTCTGAGCCTTCAACCAGGTCTTTTTTCAGCTTCTCATAGTCCAGTGAGGGGAGCATTGGCACCTCCTTGGATCTCCTGGAGTTATTTAATACATTTTTTTTTTTTTTTTTTAAAAACAAACAACAAGAATATTTTATCATGGAAATTGTGAAATACTAAGCCGCAGAAAAACACATTGTTTTTTTTATTCAACACTCACTGTGGTGCGATGGATGCTCGGAGCATTGAGGAGGCCTACGAGAGAGGAGTATTTTGTTATAGCTACATTTATTCACCTTTTAGCCCACATGACTGCACAAACTAGGCCTGTAGTATCATTGTTCAAAAGGCAGCTCTACTTACCGCGTTGGGTTTTCCATCTACAATCAACCAAGTTAACTTCTGTCTAATTAAGTAACTAGTGTTTTTCTGACATGCATTCGTCATGCTTGTGGTTCATGGCATGCTGAATCCCCGGGCATACAATGTAGTACCGTTTGGCAAAATCGCACATGCAGTCAGTGACATGAAGATAATTTAACAAATAAAATCTACCACAGAGGGGCGGGTTAGTGTGAAATAGCCTTTGTCACCACTCAGTTCACATGTACTGTAGGCCAGTGTGCTGTCTTCTGAGATGAAAGGAAAAGTATTGTATAAAATGCTGGTTTGTGTGTGTGTGTGTGTGTGAGACGCCTCAAATCCAATCTATGCCGCAGCGAAATGTCGGGGGGGGAGTGGTCTATGGCTGCGTTTACACTGCATAGTGCAAGTGACCCAAATCCTCTCCTCCCATGTGGCACAAATCAGATATGACCCATTACAGTGTAAGCAGAGAAAAAAGAAATGCATGGATTCAGATAACATCAGATCAGATTCAGGCCTTCTTTGCATAAAGAAAGAATGAATTACAAATGTGCATTTGCGTCAACAATGTAAGTGGACGGATAAGATATATTCCCCTGTCGATGCAACTTGTGCTTCCTTTGAAATAGCATGGAGGTGAATGATGGAAAAACACGTGTACACTATCTATTACAACCTGTAAAAAACGAGGACGAGGGCCCAAACCATGCTGAGGTTTCATGTCGTATTAGCATTTGGAGCAAGTGTTTGTAAATTTATTAAGTGTTTGTAAATTCCATACTTAGACCACTTTCATTTCTTTCCATTTTAGGCCTCTAACCATTTTCAGGTAAGTTGCCACGCCCACTCTCGGATATGGGTCAATTTTGAAACACAATATAAGCAGGTCGTCCAAAAAAAACCAAAATCAGATATAGGCAACATATCAGAATTGGACATCAAGACCAGCAGTGTAAATGCAGCCTAGGTCACTTAAGGTATCAGGTGTTGGGGCCACATTTTTTGTTTGGTGTGCAATGGGCAATAAGAAGGTGGGGGAGAACATTGAAACCTGAATTCTTTTGAAAGTTTCCCGCTCAAGAAACATTCCAGGTGTCCTAAAGAATGCGCTAAAGAACAAGGGGATATGCATGTATTTCCCTTAAAAACATTTGACAGAGAGTGGCCTGATTATGTACAGCATCCATGGTAGCTTTTTTTCATAATTCTACTATGGAAAATGAGAGCACCAAATAATTGAATAATTACACTACACGTACACACACACAGAAAAAAAGAAATCTACACCACAATATAATCTTATGTCGCATCTACTATCTGATTTCGGCAGGCCATTTTCACAAAGCAATGGCTTGACCTGAATACACCAACAATACACAATTTACATAAAAGCTGCCTTTATACGGTTTACCTCTTTAGCTTGTCTTCTAGCTATTTACTCCTCTATGGCCACAGGTACAACTGTATGCCATCTATTATGCATGCTATTGTATCGGTAGAAAACTCCACTAACAAAAAAAAAAGAACAAAAACATCAGCACCATCTATGTTAATATTACAAATGATGCTTGAATGTGACGTTGTATAGCCCTTAGTGGAATGTTTGCTTATCAGAGTAGATGTGATAATGAGTCCATTCTCATGCAGCTAAGACAAATATTTATTTTTAGGCCACCGGATCTTGGCAATCAAGGTTTGCAAATTTAAGGACTATGATTGCTCTTATTTACAGTTGACATCAAATATTTACCAATTTACCAATAATAACCCATTCAAACCGGTACCTGGTTTTACTGTTCTGACACATCTGTGTATTCTGGCGATTATTCAAGCTATTAAGATACGACAAGTAACTGAAACCACAAAATAACTTGAATGGCATTACTGATGGTTCAGAATGCACTCTTACAAAACAGGGCACAGATATTCACCAGAAAGCCACAACATTAAAACCAATTATTGGATTTAATGACGCGGATGCAAAAATGCCAGCCGTTAATGGTTTAAGAACTATCCCAAATGTATAGAGTGTAGTGTCTTTTCAAAAAAAAGGGTAATTGAATCCTTCCTATTCTTCGACCGCCTGAATGTAAAGAAGTGATTTTCGATAAAAAAGTGCCTTATTGTTGGGTCACAGAGTCACAGAATCTTATAACGCTAACAAACTACAATGGAGGAAACAACCTGAGACCATTTACTTAAAAAAAAAAAAAGACCAATTGCTAGACGGTAGACGGGGACAAAATGAGGCAGGCTGAAAGATGTGTAGGTGTAGGGCAGTAGGGGGAGGCAGACGTAAAGACAGGGAGAGGAAACACCGGTGAGGCACAAGCAAGATGAGAGAGAGGTGGCGACCTGATCGATGACAAAAAAAACAGTAGAGATGAAAACATATGAAACTTACATAGCCATCGTCATAGGGACTCATAGAGTAATATCCCTTTAGTGGACAAAAGCATCACACACGCAGAAACACAAACACACAGAAAGAATTTGTTCAGTTCAAAACAGAAAAAGAGAAAACAGATTTCACAAGGCAGAGTTTGACGAAGGTACACTACAGCATGTGTGATTGTGACTGAGCGAGTCATTCTGTTCAGTCATTTTAACACCAACTAGCAGCATCTTTTTTGTTTTTGTTTTAAATTCTTATCATTAAAATGAAAGTTGCATTTGAAAAGTGGTTAATGAACGCCAAACCCTGTGGCATTTCCTGCATCCAGAGTTGTGTCGTACGTATTTAACTTTGCGGCGAGGGTGTCATATACCAGGATCCAGTCTTAGTTTAATTCCCGGACAGAGTAAATACAGTGATGTTTCAAGTTTGCTGCTTCACATGCACAGAACAAACACGCCTGTTTAAAGTCAAACAACATGTTGCAATGTCACAGTATCTGTGAGTTGTGTCGTATGTATTTTTTATCTTTTCCAGTGAGTGTGTCATAAACCAGGATCCAGTCTTTTTATATTAAGTTTGCGGCCGCACATACAGAGCACAAAAAGACAAGCTTTTTCACGGCACAACATATCCAACGATTTCACTTCTATGTCTCTTTGAGGGCCCCGCGTCTTGTATGCCGTTTCACTACCAATGTATGGGCAAGCAGAAGTGGAAAGAGATGTGTCTGTATGCGCTCACTCACAGTGCCAGGTCTGGTGAAGTCAGTGCTCTGCACCACGCTCTGCCTCATCTGGTTGTTGAACAGACGAATACACACGCTCTGCAGGTACTCGGGGGAAATCTGCAAACACGCACGCAGCATGCCTCTTGAGCTTTGTGGGTAGTCGAAAAGGAAAGGCAAACCTGCCATTTTATGGCATTTGTGTTGCACAACTGTGTCATATAAAGACACGATGTGAATAAAATGTGCAGCAATGTGAAAATTGTGCATGTGGGACAAAGAGCATAATCAAAGCCTTCAAATGAGTTTGTCCACTGTTTGTGTGTGTGTGTATACGATTCATTAGCTCATTAGTGTTGGTGAGTGTGTCTTTCTGTGTGTGTTGGCTTGTGTTTTAGAATGTGTGTGTGTGTGTGTTTGTTTGCCTCACAGTCAAGCTGACCTACCAATTTTCCGCTGACGGTGGCCTCCAAAGAGTCGACCAGCTCAGCCGTGATTCCAATCAAGTTGTGGTAGTCAGCCTGCATCTTGTTGAACTTACGCATGTAGCTGGTGACACGCCGGTCTGATTCGACAAGCTGGAGCTGTAACTGCTGCATTGCCTCTTCAAAGTCACAAGCACACACAGTCAAAAGTGTCGCGGGAACAAATGACACAAAGAAAAGACATTGGAACCATACGTAACAGTGTGTGAGTCACCTAATAATGTGCAAGTTGTTCTGAGTAATTATCCACTTTACTGTTTTACAACAGAAAAATCATAAAATAATCAGTCACACAATAGATGCACAAAGTAAACCGATCTGGGGGCGACTGTTTGTCATGTCACTTGTGTTCTTAATGTGTTTTTTTTTGCAAGGGGATGTTTTATCCTTTCATAAATGTGAAGGTGCACTCTTGAGATTTCTGATTTGAGGTTAAAATGAAACAACGACCACAACAACAACTGTCATTAAATTATTGCGCAGTTATTACTACATATAATATGACGAAGTGCCAGATGAAATAATTTAAATACACTACAAAGAGTAAATCTTTGAGAGGGATATTTACCTTTAGCACTCCTTCCACCTTCCTTCTGCATGATGTCTGTCAAAGAATACACATTTGAACTCAACAGAACATTAATCACACATTTTATATTTGTTCCCTTATCCATCTTGTCCAAAGCTACACACACTCAACAAAAGACTCCGCTGAGTTGGCCCTTCTTGTTTGAGTTTGACATTACACAACAGGATAGTTCGTCACGGAAACATATAGTTTAGTTTTAGCTTATCCCTTTATGTCTGAAGTGAAATCGAGTGTTGGTAAAGGATCAACATCTGTTCGTTTTACAGAGTGGGGAGGTTCTCTTTATAAATCCAATACCCTCAACAAAACACCCTGGGCAAACAAAACTGTAATTTATTTATATAATATAATGTAAAAATGATCAAAAACCTTAAACTGAACCCACTAAACACAACTGTGTAGTGGGTACAGATGTCACACTTTGATTGTCAGCCAGTAGAGGCAGGGTTTAAGAGTAAAATAATTTTATTACAATTCACACTATTGTCCAGATTTGGTTGTTTCATTCCTGCAACCAAATTTATTCTCGCCTATTATGTCACTTACTTGTTATTTAAGTGTTTGGCCATGGCAAGACCTAATATTACACTAACCCCCTCAGTAGATGAGTAGATGAGCAAGTGAAGCTGTTGATTTTACTGGAAGCTGACTGGAACACATTTCCTTTTGGTACCTTTGTGACATTAAGATGCTGTGGATCAGTAGAAGAACAGGTTATCTTTCACATGAAAGGTTGTGGATTTCATCCACTAGTCTGCATGCCGACGTGTCCCTGTGCAAGACACTTAACCTGAAGTTGCTCCTAATTGTGGTGCTGGCAGCATTGTTGGGTGTGTGATAGAAAATGAGCTGCACATAGTTGTCACATAGTAGCTGTAGTCCAGAGCAGCTTCACAGGCAGACCATTTGAGGCTTTGAGAAGTGCAGCCCAGTCATGAGGGGGGCTGAAAGCCACTCTGCAATAGGCCTATATTAAATCCCCGAGTTCCTCGTCTGACTTTTACTGACTGTTGTTCAGTTTTGTGAGCCACCTCTGTGACAGGTGTCAGTTCTGTTTGGTTAAAAAGTGGCAATTTAATAAGACATTGCTGCCAAGATCCCAGTTAAATGAGTGTCAACTCTTTAAAAGGGACACAAAGCTCGATAAACTCGCCCTTCCTGAAGCTGACGCTACATTGATTTTCCCAGCCTGACATAAGAAAGGATACATATAAATTCAGCAACCTTGGGATGAAAGCTGGCTTCAGTGTCACAAAGAGAAACTGCTCCAGCTTATCCCTCAAATGTGGTATCCAGGTTTCCTATAAATGCATGACACACAAAGAAATGGGTTATGTTCATACTGAGGGTGGCACTGAGCCGTAATGTCATAACAACCAGCTGGCAATAACCATCTACTTAATAATCTATAATCAGCTGAGCACCTGGAAAAGGTCTTTGAAGGAGGGATGGACGGTGGGGTTGGGAATGAAAGGCAAGGCATAGTAAGGCAGAAACTCTGCGGTCTGACTCAGTGCTGCTCCTCGAGTCTCCAGATACTGCTTGAAATAGGAAATCCTCTTCTCAAACTCAGCTTGGTCCTGGAGACAATTAATGTGTTTATTTCAGTTAAGTAAAAGGCAACTATAACTACATCGCTATCATCAATATAAGAGTATAAACACAACTGCAACACAATGAAAAGATAAACTGCTTGCACAGTGGGACAGCATCATCATCACCATACAACATACAAGCCCCTGCTGGGGAAAAAAAAGGCTGTAGCACAGCTTAGTGGACATTGTGGAAAATTGCACACAAAGCAATAAGGCACAAAAGAGAAGACAAGTAGGATCTACATACATGTCTACCAGGGTGCCTCCTCAGCGGGTAGATGGTGAAATGGACATGAAGGTAGAACTCAAGTCTCTGAACCTCAGAATCTGTGTCTTTTACCTCAAAGGAAATATTGTTCTCTGTCCACAATTCAAAGAACACCTTGTGATCTCCGTCATCGAAAGAGCTAAGTAGGTCTTTCTGGAAAAGTAAAGAGTTAAAAACAAATGATATGGTAGTTGGAAAAACAACAACTCTAGAAAGATGTCATCTAACACAAAGAACATTTTGTTTGTTTTTGTTGTTATTATTTTATTTACAGACACAATGATCGACTCTACCTCGACTAAGACGACACAAGCACTTACTTGTACATCGCACTTATGAGTAGCACTTTATAGTTTGGCATACTTGAACCACTTACTTACTTCTAGCTCTTGTTTGTGCCCAAATGAAATGCACTTATTGTAAGTCGCTTTGGATAAAAGCATCTGCTAAAAGACATGTAATGCAATGTAATGCAATTGATGATGTTTTAAAGGGCCTAGAAATGTTTACAGCTAGGATCAATAAGTAACAACACACCACAAAAAGCACAATTTAAAATCAATTTGATCAATTCAATTAAAAGTTAGATGATAATTTTATAAAGGTTGTATCCCCTACATGTAAGTAATTAGCAGTGGCATAACATGCCAGTTTCATCTTCCAGCACATTCTACTGCATTACATGTGACATTGACAAATAACTCACTAACCAGAGGGACCAACATGTCCTAAGAAGTGTGACGTTTACCTGAATGACACGAGTCTTTGAGTCTCTGAGAGTACTCCCCTGAGGCTTTGACACAAGCTTGCCTTTACTTTTGCAGTCCTTGTCAAAACGGTGAATGGTCTCTTCAAATTCCTCAAATTTAAGGTACTGTAAAAGACACAACATGGACACAAGCTTTGTTTATTCCACCTTAACCAGTGCATAATGGACGTCTTGTTACAAATCACCCAAATGTATGCTTCACAGCTCTCATCACTGCATATTATGTATCCAGCAAGTTTGCTTGTTGAACATTGCTTTATGAATATGGACATTTTTTTATTATTTTCATTTATTTATTTACCTCCCTAATCATGCCAAGAAGATCAGCTTCCGTTGCCAAGATGTCACCCATCTTGGCTGCATCCCTGGAGCTCATGTGAGTGCCCAAAACCTTTAAAACACCTACTGACAGAAAACAATTCTGTTCTCATGAAATATCACTTGTACCTCCAGTGAGCATTCTGTAGAGCCTGTGAGGAGACCACAACATATGGCAGGGTTAGTAGTCATGTGGATAATAAATAAAGGACATCACCTCCAGTAAAGAGTAATGGAGCAGATAAATCAAAAAGCGTCATATGAATGAAGGAAGCTAGTAAGGGAGAACTAGGTTGTGCCGATCACTTGATAAGGCCCAACAGATTTTGAATCTATGTCTCTACATTACGTGATTATTGGTGTTTGTATATATTACATCAACCTCTTTATGAATTGTGCCGTATTTCCATGCATTACATATAATCTACTTTCTTACCTGAAAAATCAGAGAGTAATACAGTCTGGATTTAACTAACAAAAGTAACTAATGCTTATGAAAAATAAGTAATGTTCTTCACCAAATAGCACACACCTAACACTTACAACGTAAACACAAAAGTTACCCTCGTTCTCCTTTTGAGTCGAACGTGATATTTCCCAGTCAACTAGCGACAGCATCGACCAAATTCAACCAAATTCGGCTGATTACAGACAAGCTAATCAGAGTCGCTATTAATCGGACATAATCGTAATCCTCACCCCAATCGCATATCCTTTAATTGTTGATTTATGTGATTCCAGCGCGTTCATCAGCAGTTGATACCGATACGTTCCATTTCCGCCCAGGTTTACGAGCTTCACTGAAAAAGGCGACTAGCCATTAACTAGCAACCGTACACAGACAGGACGCTAAAACACCTAGCAACCAAATGGTTTGGGGATGCATTGTATGCCAGAAAGCTGAGGCGAGTGTCGTAAATAATGACGACGCCGGGCGAGCTTCACTAAAGTGTTTCCACTTTTTGTTTCGGGAAACTATAGAGAACCACTTGTATTTATTAATTGTTATCATTGCGCTATAATGACTACTGGATAAAATGTCCCACATTCTACATAAATTATAAAATACATATAACAGTGACGTATTTCCGGTACAGATTAACACCAGATAAAGAGCTATAGTATTTTTTTTCTTTATTCACTATTTTTTCACATATAACTATATTTCACACAGCATTAACAGCACTTTTGTGATTGATACGTAAACCATGTTGTACTTCCAACCGGAAGTAGTTTGCGTGTCACAGGTCGCGCACATTGTTTGAGCGGTACATGGTTGTGGTTCACGCTGTTGTGAATGAAATTGCGTTTTCAAATGCGAGTTCCAGCGTAAAGTCACAACGATTAACCGAGGGAAAGCGACGTTATTGTGTGAGCGATACAATATATAAGCGCAATATTTTCTGAGGTAAGATTGGGGAACTTTTTGGACGAAGCTAAGCTGATGCTAAAGCTAAGAGGTAGCCCAAAATGTGTATGATTTATGCAATGCTAGTGTAACCAGCATAAATAATTAAACATAGTTTTGACTGTTCATGACTACGTGTACATAATTTTATTTTACGCCACTGCTTTTAAGTGGTTGTATCTCTCACTGGAAAACGAGTGATATGAGAAATGTACAGAAGTAAGTGAGTTGGTAATATATTTACTGGATATTCCCACATTATATTGTAGATGAAATACAATTCTAGCTAAAAATGGCAACCATCTGTGTAAATATTCAATGGCGTGTATTCCTGCAACAACTGATGATTGCCAACTTTATTGACAGCTTATATAACAATTAGGTCAGTTTAACTGTAGTTGTGCTCTTAATGACAAGTCAAGTAAACTTTTTATATTTTTATTAATTGTGTCTAATAATGTCTTAGGATGATACTTGGTTTCGATCATTTGTACAGGTTTTTTTCCCTGACATTGCAGCTTTGGTTATCACTCTGTGTGTCTCCACTAATAAATGTGTATTTACCTCTATGTTGCTGCTCTCAGTTCTTACTTTGAATAATTTGATACATGATCCATTTTTGATTTACTGTTATTATCATATTGCTATAAATCATACTTATTATTTTAAGGTCGCTACAGAACAGACTAAATTACTTCTGCATACATGATATTGGTTATCAGCCTAAGCACTCCCAATATGTCGGCATATTGGATATTAGCATAAAGTCCAGTGCCATGCTTCTCTCCTTTTTGACTAATTTCTCTTTTTTCTTGTCTAGGTTCTTAGACCGCAACAGCGATGGCTGGAATTCTATTTGAGGACATCTTTGATGTTAAAGACATCGATCCAGATGGAAAGAAGTTTGACAGAGGTGTGTATACATGTTTTTTTTTTCTGAAGATACTCAAACTTCATGCACCTTAATCATTGAAAAAAGTGTAGTAGTAGTCGAAACAGGTATAAGGAGAGTGAAAAAAGTAAGTGACTCAAACTTCCATGGTTGACTGTTTGTTTTAGTGTCTCGTCTACACTGTGAAAGTGAATCTTTCAAGATGGACCTCATCTTGGATGTGAACACTCAGATCTATCCTGTTGAGCTTGGTAAGAAAATTGACATAATGTGTTCTTTTTTTAATTGAATGGACCAAAAACTCTATGTTTTCAAGTTCACAATCATAGATTAAACATAGTATGGCCTTATGTATCTATTCCATTAAGGTGATAAGTTCAGACTGGTCATTGCCAGTACATTATATGAAGATGGAACACCAGATGATGGAGAGTATAATCCTCAGGATGACCGGCCGTCTAGGTGAGTCATTTGTAATTTTTATATATATGTGTATATATATATATATATATATATATATATACATACATATACACAACTAATAAATTTATCTATTAGTTGTGTGTGTCCACATGTTGAAGTAGTAGTGGCCAGCACTGTTTCCTCACAGCAAGAAGATCACTGGTTGGAATCCAGGTTCGACTGAGGTTTTGCATGTTCTCCCCATGTGCGTGTTGGTTTTCTCTGGGTACTCTGGTTTCTTCCCGCAGTCCACTATTATGCAGAGGTCAACTGGATACTCTAAACTGACCACGGTTGAACACGTTTGCCCTGCATTGGACTGGAAATCTGTCCATGCCTTTTGCTCCCCACATGACCCTCATGTGGACGCTAAAGTTGTAACCAATTAATGAATTGTGCGTGCGTGCGATTGCGCGCATCACACGTGTAACATTGCAGTGGAGTTTAAACTCTCCTTTTTATATATATGTTTAAATTTCCAGAGCAGACCAGTTTGATTATGTGATGTACGGGAAGGTGTACAAGATTGAAGGTGATGAGACTTCAACAGAAGCAGCAACACGACTGTGAGTGACCAACAATACTATTAGTATGATGACAATAAAAATTAGCATAATTGTATACGGTATGCTTTTAGGGATGCAACGATCGATCGGCCGGTCACACAGAGATACACCGATTTTATGCCGGTCAAAAGCACTTGCATGATCAACAGCGCGCAGCAACAGCAGCACACGTTGTAAAGTGAGCTGGTGCAAGTGGAGAGGCTAACGGGTTAGCAGAGGCTCCGGATAGCAAGTTAGCTCAGAGAGTTGAGAGGCAGAGAGGTGGGGATTCCACACGGCAGCTTCATACTACTGTATTCACATCGACCATACAAAGCCAGGTGTCCGCGGCTGTACGTTCACTAATCACTCATGAGCAGTAAAACGTAGACCGTACAACCAGCACCAACTCGTTACTGAGAGTTCCTCCTTGGGGATGTCCACGGAGCAAGAGGCGCCACCATCTTGTGGCGCTATTCAGTATTGCAGTAACAACGTATCTAGACTCTGACTGTTAGTCTTGAAGAATTTATCTGTTAACCTGTTCCATTTCTTTTAACAGATATTATCACTGAAAAGTTGGTTGTATTTCTATGTTAGAATTTTATATTAAAATAATGTAAAGTAAAAGGAAAGATAGAAAATAAATCTCTGTGTGCTTTAAAGTGGTTTGAAAAAATCAAATCGGAATCTGCTAAAATCGATCGCAGCTCAAACTCCATGAATAACCAGAAATACGAATCAGCCCAAAAAATGGCAATCGTGCATCCCTATATGCTGTCTTACCTGCCTTTATATATTTATATATATATGTATATGTATGTATATGTATATATGTATGTATATGTGTATATATATATATATATATATATATGTGTGTGTATATATATATGTGTGTATATATATATGTGTGTGTGTATATATATACATATATATGTATACACACACACATATAATCAGTTTGGGATTATATTTGAAAAACAGTATGTGTATGTGTCTCTTACTGGCTTTAATCTATGGACATGCTCTGTTTTTCAGCTCTGCATATGTATCTTATGGTGGCCTTCTCATGAGGCTACAGGGAGATGCCAACAACCTTCATGGCTTTGAGGTGGACTCTAGGGTTTACCTGCTCATGAAGAAACTGGCCTTCTAAAACCCAACTCTGCTTTTCCACTTTTTTTTCCACTCACTCTCCCACTGCCATAGTTGACCTTCATACTGGGCTGCGGACACGATAAGTCTGGAGCACATCACCAGTGGTAGCTCACTGACAAAACACATGAAGACTATAGAAAATAAAGTTGGTGTTCTTTTTTTTCATATAGTTATACAATGTTTCCTCAAAGGAAATGGACCACAGGTTGGGACACTGAAAAAGGACTGCAACCTCCATCTGCTGGCAAAATGTAAATAAAGATTTCTTTTAATACAAAATTTAACAGATTTTGGTGATCTGTCATCTTGGCTCATACTTTTTTATTCAGCTGTCATCATAGTAAGATGTGTTATTTTAAATTACTGTGGCATGACAGCCATCTGGACCAGTGCACATGGGATTATAACATCTGTATGGAAATATGTAATACTGTAATCATTTGTAAAAAATACTACAGCAATACATACAGCAGTAAAATAAATAAAAAAACATTAAATCTGAATAATCTGAATCGGAATAGTTTTATAATAAATTAATTTTGAAATCAGGACTTGAAGCGGTATTTTATTATATTCATTATTTAATTACTCTCCTTCCCACTCACATTTAGGACTTTATTTTCCACAATTGTCATGGATATTTGGTTGAGTGTCAGAGAAACCAAAGTGTTGACCCAACAGTAAGAAAATTGAATTATGGGAGAAGAGTCAGCTTGTGTGTACAACACAGTGTCCTCAGTGTCCATGGTAATGGATGTCACAGGATTAGTAAGCAGTTCTGTTAATGAATCACACTAGCTTCTTATAATAGAGTGTGTACCTGAAAGGCCTAAATATATTCTATTGAGGACATTTTGTAAAATCAGCTAGTAGTTTGGAGGGAAAAAGGACATTCATTTATACAACTGACCCCTTTATTAGGTATGTTATTCACACATTCACACGTATTTAGTCATGTAGACATGACCAAGGTCAACTGATTAACTGGTGTGAGACAGACTGGTCGGACTATTTTCTATCTAGTGGACTATGCTAATCTACAAAAAGTTTAATGTTTTTTAATATTTGTACATCAGACCCTCTACCTCATTTGCATAGCAAACAGAAATAAATGAATAATAATACTAAAAATTGACCATTGAAAAGCACATTGATAAATAAATGTCAGTCAGTCAGTCATCATCTAACCGCTTTATCCTCCACCAGAGGGTCGCGGGGGGTGCTGTGCCAATCTCAGCTACATCGGGCGATAGGCGGGGTACACCCTGGACAGTTCACCAGTCCATCGCAGGGCCACACACAACTAGAGACAAACAACCATTCACTCTCACACTCACTCCTACGGTCAATTTAGAGTGTCCAATTTACCTAATCCCCACATTGCATGTTTTTGGACTGTGGGAGGAAGCCGGAGAACCCGGAGAGAACCCACACACACACGCAGAACATGCAAACTCCAAGCAGAAAGACCCTTGTTCCAACCAGGGCTCGAACCCAGGTCTTCTCGCTGCAAGGCGAGAGTGCTAACCACTACAGCACTGTGTGGCCCGATAAATAAATGTATTCAATGTATTTATTTATTCTTTCATTTATTTATTTACTAATTATTTATTAATTATTTTATTTATTTCAGTATTTCTTATTTCTGTATTTATTTATTTAATCATTCATTTATTTCCGCATTTATTTATTCATTATTTATTATTGTATTTATTCATTCATTAATTTCTGTATTTCTTCATTCATATATTTATATATTTATTTGTATATTCACATATTCTTTATTTATTTCTTTATATATATATATATATATATATATATATATATATATATATATATATATATATACATATATATATATAATACTCTTTATGCAAAAGATAAATAAAAACAGGCATGCCATGGGGTTTATTAGTAATATTATTACTACTATCACTACTATTTAAAACAATTGCTTTCCATGAATTCAGCTATGAAAGTCAAATTAGTAAGGTGACCAATCATACTCGCCGAGTTGGTGCCTTTATGGCTGCAGTTACAGTAGTCAAATGTTTATATCCACGGTTGGGAGTGGAATCCCAGCGGAAGTGATGTAATCAGAGTGCGTGCACAGGTCGGATCCTCCCGAGGCGAGTAAACGGATCCGGTGTGTCTGTAGGTGTGTTTATGTTGTTCACGCTCTCAGAGAGAGGAGTGTTCTCTGCTTCACGGGCTGAAAGACTTCTGCGCTGTGTGCTGTCATTATCAGAGCATGTAGAATAACATGAATCCCTGTTAAACAGGTTTTTTTCTTTCCACTGCCACATGCTGGCAGAGCTGCTGATGTGTCCTCGCTGTGCCGCCTCTTTAATTGGGAGCACCGCACTCGGCATTAGGTCAGCTGCGGTGTTTGAGAGTGTGGAGAGACGATGTTGAAGGTTGTGAGTGAAGTCAGACCAACATTAAACAAACGGCAAACAGCCGAATAATGGACTATCGACGGAAAAAGAGGCTGACTTACGCCACCATTGGGCTCATGTTTCTTCTTAGTGGCGTGGAATATGGTAAGACGTGTGAACCTGCATCTGTTATATTGCTACTTGTACGCCTTAACGTTTTGTCTTATTTCAACACACGCTTTATGTGTATGTTTTTAACAATAGAACAGTGATACATGTCATGTAGAGTGAACATGACTCTGTAACAAAGTTGTTCTCCCAAAAAGAAGAAATAAACAACCCAAACATTTTTACAGTCTGCATAGTGAAGCATGTAATATATAGGCTTTTTGAATTGGAGTCTACATTTTTTCTGTCTGATATCAGATACAGTGATTTTGACCGGTATCTGATCGATATCGATTAACGTCTCTACTGCATGATCAGACTTTGCTGTCATTGATATGCACTATTTTCCTCAATTTACCTTTTATAAGAAGGGCTTAGTTTTATGCTTGAGAAGATTTGCCTAAAAGTTAAACTAAAACTAATCGCAATTTGCACTTTTCATTCTAGTTCTTTGGCTTTTGAGAGTTTGAATACAAACATCCCATTAAATTTCAACTGTGTTTATATTTCTGACAAATCACAAAATGAATGGTTAGAAAGAAATAGCTAAGTAAAAGAAATAAGAGTTCAGATTTGGTGTTCAACAAAGTACTTATCCTTCACCACAACTGAGCATCATACCCTCATAAATACTTTTTTGCCTGTTGTTTTGTTTGTTACTTTTTTACCCCTCCCTCTCCATTGCATTATTAAAACATAATTTCAAATGAGTGACATTTACAGTCAGGCTATATCATAAGTGTGACTGTAAGTTCAAAAGTAAAATGACCATACTACATTCCCAAACAGTCACATTGATATGTCTCTAGTAGTCTCACCTGAACCATACAGTTAATTCTTAACAGTTCCTGTGTGGGGTTTTCTCACTTTATGCCTAAATATTTTGCACTAACTATGATGACTTGCAATATATAATTTAAATAAATACCTTTATATGCTTCCTATAGATTATGACAATCCTTGTTTTGTTGGGACAACAACCCATCATCCTTTATGACAACATACTGTACAACTATATATGGTATATTGCAATATCATTTTCTTCAATGGCAACATGATAAAGATTGGATATACAGTATGTACACACAGATAATATTATGGCATTTAACACTGTACACTGTTGTACAAGATTACATTCCAGTTGTACAGGGTTTACCATGACAAGTGGTTTTGTTACTTCCACATACAGATGTCTCTGTCATGGTAATGAAGCGATGACATTCCCTCAGATGACAAGAACATTCATTATTTCCTCCCTGGCATGCTATTTTGTGTGTCTTCTGACCTGAAATTGAATTTCAGAATATAATGGTTCAGCACTATCCATTGTCCACACAAGGATAAGACTGGAAGCACTGAAGAACACTACCAATCTAGTCAAAGTTAAACTATCTTATGTTGTCACCTAACCTTTAGGTTTTCTTTCAAGGTCAATTATTATAACGATATCACGACTATACAAAGTTGACCAAGAACAATCTATTCAAAGGAAGACACTAAAAAGTTATCTTAGAAAGATGACCTTCATGTAAATTCAAGGCAAAACGTTGAATATACACAGTAGAACACTTCAATATTTACACTTTTTATTGAACTTTAATTGAACTTTCCAGTGAATAACCCTGAAATAATGTGATGTGGCTAGCACTGTTGCCTCACAGCGAGATGGTTGCTGGTTCGTGTCCAAGGTGGAGTTTGCATGTTCACCCTGTGTGTGAGGGTTTTCTCCAGGTTCTCCAATTTCCTCCAACATGCAGAGATTAATTGGACTTTCTAAATTGCCCGTAGATGTGAATGTGTGAGTGAGTGGTTGTTTGACTCTGTATGTTGGCCCTGTGATTGACTGGTGACCCGTCCAGGTCCAGTTGGGATTTGCACCAGCAGTCCTGCAACCCACATGAAGCAGCTTGATTGGACAGAGGTGCAAAGTATTAGAGGAAAAATAATTAGGAGGTTTTAAATGATGGAATAGCTGCAGTGTCTAAACCTTTACTCTTATCAAAATGCTTTGGGATGAAATGAAAGCGAAACAGTCTTAAAGTGCAGCACATTTGTGGCAATTTTTGCCATCGTGTTCGAACAGGCTTTCCAAATGTTCTTTATATTATTATGACTTCCACCAAAGAAAGGCCAACAGAGCTCAATAATCTCATAATCTGAATCATGAAGTTAGTTTTTCTGTGTTGAATAACATTTGTTTATCACATTAACCTTGACATGTGATCTGAATTTCATTCATGTCCCAACACACAATGGTTCATCTTTGTGTCATCTTTCATGTTGGTATGTTGGTTCTGTTCTTTCTCTCCAGCTGTAATATTGCCCACAATATGGAGGTACCTGCAAACTTTAGATGCTGCGCCTTACTTCCTGGGATTGGCGCTGTCAGCATTCAGCTTGAGTGGCCTCCTGTCTGGGCCTCTGTTTGGCCACTGGTCTGACAGGACACAAACTACAAAGAAGATCATCTTGTTTTCAAACATTTTTGAGATAGTCGGTGAGTCTCAATTTTAACTCTCCGAGTGCTTTTTAGTTAGAGTTCAGAGGAAAGCACGCACTTTTGATTTCCAGTTTATAAAAATCTTCAATTAGCATATTTGAATGTTGTCCGTTTGACCAATAACCGAATGTTTCAACCTTTTACGCTGTAGGTAATTTCATGTACTTCATCGGCTACTCCAAGTGGCTCTTACTGTCAAGCAGATTAGTAGCAGGTGAGTGCAGACTGGATGCCACTGAAATCACTGAAAAGACAAAATGGTCTATTTAAAAGCTCAAAAAAGTATGAATCTTGTGATTGTACCTGTTTTGAAGCAACAACTGATAAATGCTGAATTACAACATATTCATAAAAACAAACAAACACTGTAGTTGTACATGAACATCAGATTTTGTGTGTTTAAGTTGAAAGTCACTTGCACTTTTATGCAGATGAGGGCCCACTTGGATTATATCACAGTCTTCGGTGTTTGTAACTGAATGTGTCAGAGCACTTATTTAATATTGAAATGTATGAATCCCCCTCAGGCATTGGCACAGGTGCTGGCTCATCTATCTTTGGCTTCCTGACTAGAAGTACTGCTCCACAAGACCGTGCTACAGTATTTGCAGCTGTTATGGCGTGTCGACAAGCTGGCCTTCTGATTGGTCAGTGCTCCTCTGCTCATCATTTGATTTTAGAGTGATTCGTATCACAAGGTCTCTGCTGTTTTCCAGATCGGAGTGGACCGAGATCGCCAGTTATCTTGGTTAATACTCGTGGCACAAATGTTAAATTAAAGACCATGGGCCATTACACATGAGACACATAATTGAATGATAAATCAAACAGTATGGATAATTGATTTGAGATTTATTTACACCCGACAAGTATTGTGTAGGAGGTATTACAGCATTACTTTGTAATTTTCACAGGTCCAGCATTTAACATCTTCTTGAGGTTGTGTGATTTCAATCTGGGTCCATTTGTTGTCAATAAATTTACTGCGCCTGGTGTAAGTACAAAATATTAATTCCCAATTAGACCTTTTTGGCAGTCTTATTTGCTCCCCCACATAAAGGCTAACAGCCCTTTATCACCCTCTGTAGTTGTTCATGTGCCTGCTGTGGACTCTCCTTCAGCTGGTGGTGGTTTTCATGTACTGGGACCTACCACCTCTGGAGAGAGGGACGGGGCAGGCTAGTCCAGCAAGGACGAGTGAGGTAGAAGAGAAAGAGCATGGGCGTTTGCAAGATGAGGAAGATGACAACGATGAGGACGAGCCGTTAATGAGGTCCCAGGAGCTGGGTGGGTCCTACGGCTCAGTGGGGACTTCCAAACACCAGACAAACTGCATCGCTACGGCGTCCAATTCCTCACTGGATCACATCTCCCCACCTCTCTCTCCAGTGTTGTCAGGGACCCAGGAGTCCTCCAACCCCACAGAGAGTTGCAGTGTATCCCGAGGTAAGTTACAGCTAACAATGTCTGTGCAAGATTGTTGTTTGGCCGCTTTAGGGAACTTAAGAAACATCGATTTTTTTTTCCCAGTCTGTTTAATTTGTACAGAATTAGCTGTGATCTGTCATTCCGAAGTAGTTTCTCATATCTGAAAAACTGTACCTTTTTGATGTAAAATTTAAATATTATGAACAATTCCTTTCATGCATATAAGGACCATTTATTTGTTATCTACTCCCACTGAATGCGGTATGCCTTAAGCTTGCAATTTAAGGCCCAGTTTTGTTTTCACTTAATATTCATCTTCTTACCTCCGTCTTTCAGAAACTTAACAGTCTAGTTTAAGGACTGCTCAGATGACATCAGTACTAATGTTTTAATTGAGTAATTAACAGATGAGAATCAGTGTCTCTCAGCTCCCTGTTATCTCTCTCTGGATGTGGGTCTCTGCTTCTTTTTTCAGTCTTTTCCTTTGTCTTATTACCTTTGTAGAATTCCTAAAAGAAGAGGTGGTTGTGCTGCTGGCCGCTCAGTTCATCACCCTCTTCAATCAGACAGCACTGGAGGTACATTTAAGACACACACACACACACACCGACTTTTAATACATTCATATGTGTCAACTGCACCGACAACACATTCATCATTCCCTCCTCCAGACCATGGTGACTCCATTAACCCAGAAGTACTTTGGCTATGGCGAGCTGGAGAACAGCGTCATGTACTGTCTCTGTGGCGTCGAGGTGATTGCTGGCTTTTTCTTTGTCCGTTGGCTGAGTCGACGTGTCGCAGAACGGGTAGTCCTGGTCATTGGTTGGACCATCTGCAACATCTCTGGTGTCTGGTGCCTCATCTTCCTGGCGAAGCCTCTTGGTCAGTCAGCACTGATCTTGCACCTCATCATATATTTCTTGCACATCCATATCTGTACTTGCAGTAAATGATAACAGATTTTCTGGTGAATGATGAATAAGGCACTATTCAATATTCAATACCTGCAAATGTGGATACATGTACTCTGAAGTATTTCACAGTCATGTTAATGGCTGTGCACACATTTATCACAGTAATACTCATACTTGGGTGTCTTCTGTTTCATTGTGTTTCCTGTAGGTGATTTTCCATGGCAGCTAACTGAGTTCATCATCGGAGTGTTTCTTCAGGTTTTGGGTTTGCCATTTGTAGCTGTGGCTCAGGTTTCTCTTTTCTCCAAAGTCACCTCTGAGAAAACACAAGGTGAGAATGAGCGACATCTAGTAGAAATATCTTTGACAATTTCATGCACATTTCACCGTGTAACTGTAAAAGGCTCTGTACCCAGTAACTGTCTGTACACTTTTAGTTTGAGCTCTGGTGTGTTTGCGTCTTTCTTTCATTTTTTGTTGCAGGTTTCAGTCAAGGAGTGCGTCGCTCAGTGGGAGGTCTCGCTACCATCCTGGGCCCGCTGTGGGCTGGTGGCCTCACCGAGCACATGTACATCATGTTAGGGGTGATGATGGCACTGCTGGTACTGATAACAGTAGGTGGAAATTATTGAGACGTTCACATAATGTTTAAATGTCCATATTCCTGTTCTTTCCCTTCCACCAAATGGGGTCCACCAGGAACTCTGTCTTTGTTTGTGTTTGGTATATTCCCGATAGCTAACCCTAAACCGCTAGCTAAATAAGCTATCTATCTATCTAGCTAGACAGCTTATTTCATGACAACACATTTACATTTACATCTCATCACATGTTGGAAAAGGAGTAGGCAAAATTATAAACTTATATGTACCTACCATATTCCTATTACACACAACTCAATAAATACACTACTTTATCACATCACCAAATATTTACATATTTACAGTATTTTATACAAAGTAATGAGTAATGTTCTCAGTACAACACAAGAATACATCTGGCTTTAAACACGACCATTCCCATCACCGTCCTGGATTAAACTGCGGTTCTTCATCCTTATATTTATTTAAAATGTGTATTTTGTATGTTCAATTATTTCATTTCCTGTCCTTTTTTTAAAAGTACATTGCTTGATTGGGTTTGTGTCATAGGGTTTTAAGATTTGCTTAGGAACGGATGATATAAATATTCTTTGACCTATTTTTTCTGACTTTCTATCTCTTTTGTGATGCATTGAATTCAGGGTTGGGAGGGTTACTTTATTTAAATATGTATTCCGATACAGTTAGTAACCTAATGCGAGTACCACAATTTTAAAGTAAGGTAACTTGATTACTTTCGAATTTACATTTGGATTACCCCAATACAAATGCAAATAAAGACACGATAAAAGAAATATCAATAAGTTCACTTGTACCTCAACGGAACAATGTGACCTTAGACAATGAAGAGGTGGAAACAAAAATGGGCCCTCTGTTTAAGTCAAATGTGCTTATCCTTTTAAACAAGTTCAGACAGTAGCCTAAAGACGTCCAGTCCAATGAAAGTGTGCCTACGCATGACTTTAACACCCTAGCACACTTTACAAAGCAAAAATAAAATCTGCTTCCTTGCATGACAAGTTTACATTGTTATGTATTACATTGTTACATACATACATACATACATTATTAGGTATTTTAATTGTAATCCTACTAATAATCCCATTTTTTACAAAATGTGATATCTGATTATGTTTTTTTCTTCGTCCTGTAACTATAATGAAATTCAGTCCCTAATTATGTAACGCTGTTCCATGTATTCCATTACTCCCCAAGCCTGATTGCATTACATATACAAAGAGGCTAAGACTGGCTGAATAGTAATTAAAGAATTATTTGACTTACTAATTTAATTGAAATGTTTCATCTGAAGAAAAAATACAGTCGATGATTTAATTAGCAGAAAATGTATATTTGGAATTGAGTAAAGACAACAGTAGGAAATCCGAAAAGCAAGAAAAGCCCTTTTAAGTCATTTTAATCACAGTTTGTATTAACACTGATCTTATAATTTGAATGCAGGTAATGCTGGTAATCTCATATGAGCGTCTGGTTGAACCCGCTGCTAAGGAGCAAGCCGACAGCCGTCACAGCTCTGCTTAATCTCGTCGGAAAAGCTGATACAAAAGGTAGCTATTTGCAAACTGCACAAATCATTTTAGAATGGACGTGTGTTGTTGTTGTTTTTACATAATTACACATTTTATAAATGTAAAACACAGCATATAGTATAAAATAATGTGCGCCACAAAAGTGAAAACCATTATAATATGTTGTCGTTCTGCATCTCATTCAGCATTTTCTTCTTTCTCTGCACACACACCCGTCAGCACATCTCACCACCTTTGGATTCCTACCGTAAATCATGGACGTGTCGAACCTTTGGGTGCAGAGGCAGATAGATGAAAGTACTGTTTATGGTGTGTGTGTGTATATATGTATATGTATGTATATATATATATATATATATATATATATATATATATATATATATATATATATATATATATATATATATATATATATATATATATGTATATATATATATATATATACACATATATATATCTGTGTATATATATATTTATATATTTCCCATGGAAATATAGAATGACAATGGCACCACATGTGCAAGTTCCAGCAGAGAGTTCTTTCCTTTAATTTATGTTGTGCTGAACAAGCCAGCTGCTAGGTTAAATTCATTCAAATGCCCCTAAATGATTGATGTCACTGACCTTGTGGTCCGGGTGACTTGATTACCTAATTGTGACTTGATAATTATCACCTCATCTTATGCAATAATGTCATTTCTTTGAAGTAACGCAGTAATTCAACATTAAACTTTGACGAAATGTCATTTCAATCCACTTTATTCACACCCGTGTCATGTTTTAGAGCTGTCTCCTTGACCACAGATGCTTTTTCACAGAAAACAGTTTGATTTTCTTATTTATTCATATAACGTGACAGAGTGACCTCTATAATTGAAGCAGTAATAAGCCTTTATCAATCTAATTACTAACACTAATACAGTAGATTTATTTAAGGTGCGTTTTCCCTGCATGCTCTGACATTGTAAGGAAAATGCTGTTTTAATTCACGTTGTCCATAAACACAGTTTGTGTCAGTATCGATTTATCAGTATTGGTAAATTAATTCAGAAACATACTACATTTGGGAGCAGCCGAAAGGAAAAGAACACTACATTTATTTACCTAAATTTATACATGTGAAAGTGGGTATTTAAATGATTTTGTTCAATGTTTTTTTTTTCATGTTGGTGATGTAGTACCTGTTTGCACCACTGGTAGGTGCTCTTAGTCTGCGCTTGAAAGAACGTGTTACCCATTATTGATGAGACTGATGTGGATCCACTATACCAACTATGCATGTTTATTAAAAAAAAAAACTGGTTAGGCTAAAAAGAGGGGAAACATACTTTTAACTATGTTATGTAAAATAGTTTTTTGTAAGATAAAACAAATAACTCCATTAGTCTAAGAATTGTTTCCCCCCAAAGGCATTAGATGTTTCCTTTGTTTGTCTCCATATGTTCAGTTTTATATTCACAGAAACCCAAAAAATTTGAGTATTGCTTTATGTATTTTCTTTGTATTTACTGTATTTATTATTTTGTATTGTTTTGGGGACCTAACTTCGTACATTAACTTACATTTTACACACGAAAAAAAATTACACCATATTTATCTGGCTTGTGTTTTCTGTTTGTGTGTACACTAAATATAAGAGCAGGACAAAAATACATTATAATAATATAGGTGTGTACAATTACAGTATGATTAATGTTCCCATGTAGTTTTTATTTTGGTAGGCTACTATCAAACCCCCATCTCCCTTCCATTTTTAAAATATTTGATCATCAATTTTATTTAAAATTGTTAAAATTGCTGAAATGATTTAAATCCTTAATTTACAATACAATAATACATTTAGTTGAAAAAAAAAACATTCAGTAAAAAAGTAAATATTTGTCATGAAGTTTATTATATGTATTTAATATTTAATTTTCATTGCTGACCTGTAATTATTTGATAATTTAACTTCTATGTACAAAATTGTGAAGATTATCAAGGATAACTATTATACACTACACTCATACTTTAGCATGATTTTTACAGTTTTATATTTTATTAATTTTAATAAAATGAATGCAGAACATTAACATTCTCATTAAATAAACTATTCAACAATACAACACATGTTGTGCAGTTGAATACATTTTTATAAGAAATACATTTTATAAAATACATAAAACTATGTTAACTACATTAATGAAATGTATTACATTTAATAAATAATAACAGTTTAAAAAGATAATTAGTGTTTTCATAAATCATTTAATAATTGAAATGAATGATAAATAACAATAACGAAAAAATTAATGTTTGTGGTTTAAAATTACACGATACAGTAGATTTTACTCCAGGATTAATGATCACAATTTTAGTGATGTGCTTGAGTGTGAATTTTCACGACCAAATTAATAATTTTATATATTAAATACAAGATATTCAGTTCAAATAAACAATATCTAATTAGAAATACATCGCAGGACATTTCTGAAACTACAGTTTACAACAAACACGCTGTATGAGTCTTTACCGTGGGCCGCCGTGACCTCAATGATCAAACCTAACAACACAATTTCTTATGACAACACATCGTCGCTGTCTCCCTGCTGGCCTGGTGTCGGGGGGGCGGAGCCTTCGCTGTGAACTCTAGTTGAACCCGTTTTGGCATTGGTTGGGGCAAACTCAGAAATGTTACGACACTGGGCCAGTAACAGAGATATTTTTGGGCTTTTTTTTGGGCTCTTTCCTTTCCTTTTTTTTCTCTCGCTGAACCCTTCACCCGACATAAACACAACCCAAACACAGTCGGCCTGCAGCGGCAGTCTGACCGAACAGTGACCCCCGCGTAACGCGGTCAGATATGTAGAGGACGCCTTGTGTCATATCAACAGTAGTTGTTGGGATAAGTTTGAAAAGCTCCCCCCTGCTCCTCCTCCCCCCCGTCGTCTTTTTGCAGGGCTAAATTATATGAGGCGTATATCGCAAATATCGCCCATTAGAGTTGAACTTTTGGTGAACTTGAGGCAAAGAGGGCAGGTGGAGTTCAGTGGGACCTTTTTTTTTGTTTGTTTGTTTTTCCCTCAATTTCATTCCCCGGGCTCTAACGCTGAGATTGAGCCGGGATGATGCGACACAGGCTTATGGGACACTGCGGCTTAGCCCAACCAATAGATTTTACACATGGGTGCAGACGCCACTTTATCTTTTTCTTGGCCTTTCTCGTGCACTTTACACGAGACGTTAAAGAATGACACATTCGGCGGTCATTGTAAGACTTTCATGAAGTGACTTGAGATGGGTAATAAATGGAAAAGAAGTGCTCTCAGGACTTAGAACTATTGCCTCGTCGATGAAATATTCAGTCGTGCACAAGTGTCACGAATTTCTTAATGTTTGTGCAAAAAAAAAACAACCCCGCTCATATCAAAATGGTGGCAGTGACAGGAACCTGTGAAAGTCTGTGAGTATCCCTGCATGGATTGCACTTGAACCCAGTGTTAATAATACATGTGTCACTCCAAAGAGGTGTCACATCTCGAAAGCAAGGACATAATAGCAGGTGCAGAGTGCTGGAAAAAGTACTGGGTTAAAAAAAAAAAAGAGTTGGGCAGTTGATAGTTTAAAAAGTTCAGCCGAAGAGCTGCTTTTTATTCGGTTGCAGCAACTTACTGATTGTGTGATATGCATAGGAATTATATTTCTTCTTCATTGGTGAGGAAAGCAGAGTGTTTTGCTGTGTAATGCTTCTTCTGACTGACTAAATAATTAAGTCTGCGTTCCCCCATAGCTACAGCACCCCGGGCTGTGATGTGCATGCGAGCCAGCTGCTATTGCACGGAGTCGTGTTTTGGCAGATGGGTCACGCTTCAGCCATCTTCAGCGCTAAAGGTTTCCTTTTAGAATCTTCCTCCTCCTTTGATCTTAAAATATCACTCACTGAGTCTGGATGCTTGTTATGACCTTCAACAGCACAGTCGTAATTATAAAGCAGGGCCATTGTAGCACTTTTTACACCTTTTTTTTTCACATGGTGCAAGTCTGCTGCTCTGCGATCAAGATGTCATGTCTACTCGCATCTGTTTGTTATTTATTTTAAATTTTCTAATATACCGTACAGTACAATGGAGTGTTAGGGTCAAACTGAAAAGGAAAACATATTTAATCGTTCGAGAATAAACTCGGAATAAAAAAGTTGTAAATTACAAGAATAAATAAAATCGTTATGAGAGAATAAAGTCATAATATTATCAGAATAAAGTCGCAAATTCCAAGAGAATAAAGTCGTAATTTTATGAGAATAAAGTTGTAGTATTATGAGAATAAAGTCATTATATTACGACAAATTAATATTTAGAGTAAAGTCATCGTAATATTACGAAAATAAAGTTGTCGCAATATAAAGTCGTAAATTAAGAAAGTCGTTGTAATATAGCGAGAATAAACTAAATAAATAAAATCATTAATAATCAAGCAAAGACAATCAGCTGCAACCTGCGACAAGATGAGAAACACGAAGCATTCTGTGAAGTTATGTTTTAGTTTGGGCTTCACAAATAAGGAAATACTTCAGCACCACATTGTCACCAGCATTAGCATCAGGAAACTTGAGTTTGTTTCGAATAAGGAATCACACAGACTTGGAGGAAATTGTCTCTTTAATATAGGAGGAAATGGCTGATGCATCTCATAATATTACGACTATATTATTCTCGAAAGATAAGACATTTTTTTCATTTTTCTGTTTGGCCCTAATCCTCCTTCGTAGTGCAACTGCTGTTGTTTTTCAAATGTGCTTTATAAGTCGATTGGATTGGACCTTTTCAGTTTTCTAAATCCGGAAATGCATATTTCTGCCTGTCATTACAGAGTTCTGCACTCTTATTCGTCTATGAGTTTCAATAAGTATCATTAAAAGTGTACTTGTATCTGGATGCATATATGTACAGTTGAATGGAACATTAACAGCGAGAATATGTCAAATGTATCATTGTTTACAACATTTTTACACAGATTTTCTTTAAATACAAGGACTTTCCCAGCTGGGCCTCCAGGAAATGTTAAACTTCCCTCTACAAATTTTCCTCAGGAACTCTCCTCAGTCTGGTGTCACTGTTTTAATCGTGCTCTGACCACGACTCATCCCAAATCTGCAGCCACCCACACACCCAAGTAACCACAACGCACCTCCGCCCTCATCTGTCTCCTCTGCTCCCCGCATAGATTACTAGCCCATCTGTATCGCCCGAGCCAGGCCACGCTAAGCTGATGGGAGCTCCGCTCAGCAAGGCACTGCCGCAATTGTTAACCCCGATTAACTTGATGTGGCGTGCAGTAAAGGGAACAGTGTGAAAATCAAGCCAGTGCCATGACCCAGTGCCCCGCCACTGAACCGAGAGGGAATTGGGTAAACTGAAGGGAGGGTGGGTGGGAAACAGGAAGAGTAATAAGCAAATAAAAAGAGAGACGGAAAGATAATGTGGCTTGAGGCCTCTATCAAAAA